>NW_024061176.1:157500-175000 GCF_016432855.1 Salvelinus namaycush | reverse complement strand
TGCCCCAGGCGTACTACAGGATAAGGCAAAGCGGTTCCCACATGTACTCGCATGCAGACCCTTACTTCACCCTCCCGCCTCCGCCCTTACGAGACAGTTGATTCTCCCTGCCCCGGGCGTACTACAGGATAAGGCAAAGCGGTTCCCACATGTGCTAGCATGCAGACCCTTACTTCACCCTCCCGCATCCGCCCTTTCGAGACAGTTTGATTTGGCACCCGACGGATGTCTCACCGGTAGGGGATTGAAGCGGCCCACCTCGTAGGGGTCGCTCCCTTACCTCACGGTCCTGTCCCGCCAGGGTCCACCGCCCTATACCGCGACTTGACTGTCCCCCGGGGCCCATGGATTAAAGCGTCATCGAGTCGATACTCCGCCCACTCTCTGCGATAACCACATCCCCGTAGTTCGGACCAAGCGCAGCCCGTACCTACTGTGGAATCCGATCGCCCTGCCCCGGCCGGACTTCCTAGGATAAGGCATGGCGGTTCCCACATGCATTAACATGTGGACCCTTACCCTACCCTCCTTCATCAGCCCGCCCGAGATCTTTTGATCTGCCCCTGACAGATGTCGCGCCGGGAGGGGCTGCAGCGGCCCTACTAGAGGGTCGCTCCCTTACCTCCCGGTACTAACCCGCCAAGGGCCACCTCCTGCACTGTACCGTGTCCATCCCTACAGGGACCACGACATCGCCGCCGCCTCGAGCCGACTTCCACGTCAACTTTCAACGACGACAACCCCCAGTCCCCGCAGTTCAGTCCCGGCCCAGCCCCGGCCTCTCGTAGAGACCGATCGCCCTGCCCCGGGCGTACTGCAGGATAAGGCAAAGCGGTTCCCACATGTGCTAGCATGTAGACCCTTACTTCACCCTCCCGCATCGGCCCTCTCAAATCCGCCCTCTCGACATAGGTTCAGCCTCTGAATCCTACAGGCATCAAATAATTTATCAATAAAAGTGTTTCGGGGGGACCCTTACAGGGCCCCCCCGCTATAGCTATCAATTCTATTTCTTAAAATAATTTTATCAATTAAAGTGTTTCGGGGGGACCCTTAAAGGGCCCCCCCGCTATACTATCAATACTATTTCTTTTATGATTTGATATTACATTATTTTATTTTATTCCTATTCTAAATTCCTTTTTTTATTGAACAACGCCCACCGGCCTCCATAATTATTCTACAACTCCTGGGCTCTTGAACTTAACACGCCCATTCATCAATCATGTCTTCCTACCTAAATTAATAGCCACCAGGCTCCTCTAAGATACCTGCTGCTTCAGGCATCAACTAACTTAACTTAAGGAGCAACCGCTCTTACTTCCTCTCTCTGGCCAACTGGCCCCTTCCTCCTCCACCCACCCAATATGGGTGAATTCCAACTTCGGGTGAGATGATACTTCGCCTAGTACTCATCTTCTTACTACCCTCGTCCTGTGGGCCAGGTTGAGCCCACCAACCCGCCCTTCTTTGGCTCTCACACCCAATCCTCATCAGGTGTACGCTCCATCCATCATGCTTTGATACCGTCATCGCCTCCCAGCCAGCTGTGAAGGCGTTTCAGTTTTCATGATGTTCCATAGGCCAATTCCTATGGATCTCCTAGCACGCTAGGGTTGCGTTCTAGTAAGGGGCTCAGGGTGCCCCCCTCTCGTGGCAGGCACCCCTCAATGTTTTCCGAGTGAGCTATGGGTAGGCTACTTCCGCTCTCTTCTTCCGAGTCCGCCCCCCTTCCTTCTACTCTATAGAAGTCCCTGAGGACATCCAGTGAGTATAGAAGGGCCCTTCTACTGAAGAGTTTCGCCACTCTCTTACTCCTCTCGTCGCTGACCCCTAAGGCACGCAACAGTCTGTTGTTGCTGACCGGCCACTTGCCTCGGGCCCCCAGTGGGAAGCCAAAAACCTTTGCCTTCCTCACTTTCATCTCTCTCATAATGTACGGAACGGTCGGAGTATACCGTGCGACTTTCTCCGCAGCCGCAGACATCAGCGTATCGTATGCCATTTCGTATCTTACCGTTAGATCCACCACCAAAGCGCTATCATTTTTCACGAGCACCAGATCTGGGCGCCGCAGAGCCCCGGCCCTGGTCCTGCAGCACATTTCTCTGGTGACCTTCCATCCAGCGCTTTCGGCTTCATCTGCTAACAAGTCGCACAGTTTATGATGTCGCCTGATGCGACTATCCTTCACTGCCGGGCATTGCCCTAGAATGTGAGAGCAGGACTCCGTAGATGACAGGCAAAGGCGGCAGATTTTCGGTAAATCTCCCCTTCCCCTAGACAAGGCCTCGCGAGTTGGGTATACGTTGGCCCTTAGCTGGAGACCTGCAATATAGTGGCGCTCTCTAGATCCTAGAGTTTCAGGATTTGCCAGCCAGTGATTGCTGTTTTTGTCTCCCCCAAAAGCCTGCACCCCAATTCCTTGCGATGTCAGGTTCTGCCATCTCAAGAACTCCCCCTTCCTCCAATTCGGCGCGACTGGGTTTGCATGCTTCACCGAGTCAGCGGGGTCTGTACCCTGTACAGGTCCCTCAACCCTCTCATCGAGGGGAGGTAGACTTGTTTCATCCCCGCCGGCTCTCAGCCACATCCCAAGATACGTTTCCGGTTCCACGGTCTCGCGGGTAACTAACCGTGTAATAGCATCTTCCGAATGCCATAAGCGGTAGACCCTCCTGGCTTGGGTTGATGGGATTTGATGGGCCATCTTTACTATGCCAAGACCACCATCTTGACATCTCGAGTAAAGTAGCCCATCGCAGGTACACTTCGGGAGATGTAACCAAACCTTCACTGCGCTCCTGATCATGCCATCAAGAACACTCAGGATTCCCTGCCCCAGCCCGCCATGATCAGCCTGGTAGATCATCCTTGGGATAGCATAGGCATTCAACATCTTCACCCTCTGTGAGGGTTTCAGCGACGATCGCCCAATCGACCTAATCCAGTCACGGAGTCGTTCGACAGGTTCTGGCTCCATAATGCCATACCACGGGCTCACCCTTAGACCCAGGTACGCGACCGACTCCTCCGGCCCGACCATGTGCAGCTCTTCTCCACACATTATCCAAGGCTCACAAAGGTTTATCGTCCGCACCCCCTGGATCCCCTGCGCCAGGAACCCGTGGCACTTCTTAGGCTGAATCCTCAGCCCAGTCAGTCGGCAAAATTCTTCCAGAATTTTGATGTTTCTTGCCATGCCGCTCCAAGAACTACTGACCAAGACCAAATCATCGGCAAAGGCCAGTGCCGTGATCTGCTTGTCACCCATCTTGTATCCCTTGCCGCATCGTTCGAGGGTGTCAATCATAGGGTCAATCGCCAAATTGAACAGCAGCGGAGACATCGGATCTCCCTGCTTGACACCTACCCTCACATCTATGGGAGCTGACTCCTCTCCATTGATTTTGATTGTGGTCGTAACGTCGGTGTACGAATCCCCCACGATTCCGGTGATATGTTCGTCGAGCCCTCTCCGCCTGAGCGCCTCCAGGATGTGCGAGTGGCTCACTGAGTCAAACGCACGCGCAAAATCCACCAACACCACGGCCAACATCTCGCCCTTGGCCCTGCTACTCCCGATTAGACCCCCCAAGATCATCAGGTTTTCCGAACACCCAGGTGAGGAAATAAATCCTCTCTGACGCGGGCTAATGGGGCACGCCCGCGCCAGCCTGTGCGTCAGAATGCGAGAGTATAACCTCAACACCACCGACCCGATAGTGATGGGTCTCCACCCAGCCATCTGAGTGAGCAAAATCGGGTCATCGGTCTTGGGTATCAAAGTAGTTCTGCACTTCTTGAATGGCCCAGGCAGGGTGCCCGTCGTCAACCACACAGAGAAAGTGGCCGCCATTTTATCCCCCGTGGGATCCCACTCCACCAACGTCTTCTTCGTTATACCATCAGGCCCCGCCGCTGTACCGTTCCTGATAGCCCCAAGGTTTTCTTTTACTTCCGTCGCTGAGATCAGTGATCGGAAAACACCGCTGTCCGCCTTCCCCCTCGCACAGAATTGCCCAAGTCCAAGATACTCTTCAGGCGCCTCCCACCGACTCCTGAATGCCGTAGCAATCTCAGTTGATGGGGAGGTCGCCTCGCCTCTCCTCTTACCATCTAGAATAAGTTTTGCGAGCCTGGGTCTGTTGTTCTTGTATAGATTTTGTCTTCTTCCATACCCCGCTGGTCTCACAAACTTTTGTCTTTCATTTGGTAATCTTGACTTGCTCTCTCTTGGCGGGTTCAGCCGACCTCGGGTCTCCACTCTTCTCCCCAACAACCGTTGTAATTCCAGGGCGGACGTATTGAGCAAGGTCGGATCTTGCTCCACCCCCCTTAGGGATAATGTGACCTCTCCAATCTTGACACCATCTTTGGTAGCATCCCCCTTCATTTTACCGCGGAGACTCCCGCGGATAGTGTCAGGGGATGTTAACGGTGTCCCCGGTTTGGACAGCCATACGATAAGATTCCTCTCATCGTTAGCCTCCTTGATTGTGTCACCCTGCCCTCTCTCAGGTCTCATGTTACGTCTTTTATCCCTCACCTGCTCCGCGGTTCTTCCATTATCCAATCTAGCTGCGATTAGCTGATTGATGTTCTTTGTCCCAACCAGCTCCACGCCCAATCTCTCCATCTCTTTTACTTCCCACTCGCTCCACCTTCCTGTTGCACTTACCTTTCCCGTCACTTTTGCTGACCTCTCCCTCTCCTTCTCTTTACAATATAGAGCAATGTGTTTGTGCCTTTTATGCTGAGTCAGCCCCATAGCCGTTGTAAATCTTTCCCGACATTGGCCACACACGTGGTCGCTGTCAGATTCCATCCGGGTCTCTGCCTCACCCCTACACTTAGGGGTATGGCAGGAGATGGAGTGGCTATTTTCGCTTGACTTCCCGCACATCCGACACACAAAGATCACCAGGACCGCTGAGTGAAACACCGCATAGTGCTTCACCGCGCTCCCAACGGTCCTGAGTCGCTCCTTACACTTCCCACATCCCAGGTCTTGGATGGGGAGAGAGATCAGCAGGGTACTTGGTGCATCCTTCCTTGTTAAGCTGCTGGTTGGGACATTTTTAACCGCTAGAACAGGTTGTGGTGGCTTCACGACACTACCATCCCCATCCTTTGATCCTGGGGTGGGTGTCTTTGGTTTGCCGACACACTGAGGGGCCACCGAGCCCACGTCCGCCCTCACCATCGGCTCATCAGGCAGATCTGGGTCCGAGGCATGAGATTTATCCTGAGAGGATATGTTTTCGCAAATTACTAATTTGCGAGGAGGAGACTCCTCCCCCTCAGGTCCGGAACTCCACGACCTGCTACGTTTCCGGCAATGCTCGGATCGGTAGTTACCCTTTACACTCACACTTTTATCTCCCGACATTCTTTCGTTTTCCGTTCTCTTTCTTATCGCTCACCAAGCTTTGCTTCTACCACACTTGTCCTTGGCGTAACATGTGCGTGTTCGTCTTTGTTAACCCAGTTCGAACCATCTGGGGTGTGATACGCATCGAAGCGTATACCTGGTAATCAAGTGGATAGGATTCGGTCCCGCAACCACCTGTCTTCCTTCAATTCCTTCACCCATCCGCACAACGTGGCACGAGCATATTGGAACTTCGCCAGGAAAAAGCCCAGAAGGTCTGGGGGGCCCTGCCTGCGGGTCCCACCTCACAACTAGCCCACCATCAGCAGTGTCTCTCCACACTCGCACCCCGGTACCACATGCGAGGATCAGCAGAGGCCCTACCAGCGGGTCTCCCTTCACCCCCATGCCCTTCCTTTCATCTCCTTTGATCTTACTTACATTCTAGAGTTCCCCCAAACGGCCTGGGCAAGGTCGCATGGGTTTTGGATCTGATAAATGCACGCATCCCCGGAGGTCAGCATTCGTTGGCATGTATTAGCTCTAGAATTGCCACAGTTATCCAAGTAACGTTGGAGCGATCAAAGGAACCATAACTGATTTAATGAGCCATTCGCAGTTTCACTGTACCGGCCGTGTGTACTTAGACTTGCATGGCTTAATCTTTGAGACAAGCATATGCTACTGGCAGGATCAACCAGGTAACCACTCACAACGTAGATGTTGTACCTGGGCGCACTAAGCAAAGAACGACCAGGAACCAGTCCTATCCCGTCAGGGAGGAGGACCTGGTGCAATCCACCGTGCGCCCAGCGGGACGCCCTGAACTGCCCATGGCCGGATGTGCCACAGGTGCCGGGGCACCGCTCGAGAGGTCGCTTGTCTAGCCGGAGGGCTATGCCGCTCGTCTAGCCGGAGGGCTTATTCGGAAGGCCATCAACTGAACCATGGGGGCTCTCCCGATAGTTGTCAGTGCACAAGGGGCGGGAGGAACATTCCGGCTGAACACCAGCACGTATGCCGGCCGCCAGGTGCCCTCCCAGGTGCATCTAATTCGGGGCTAATCTAGAGCTGGTCCCCCTAGACGGCCTGACGGTCGAATGGGTTTAGGTTCTGGAAAATGCACGCATCCGCGGAGGTCGCCGCTCGTCTAGCCGGAGGGCTTATTCGGAATGCCATCAACTTAGATGTTGGACCTGAGCGCCAAGCGTATTGGTGTCCAGAAGCCTGACCTCAGCGAGCGAGAGGGGGCCCTGTACTGTAATCCACCGTGCGGCCAGCGGGACGCCCTGAACTACCCATGGCCGGAGGTGCCACAGGGCCCGGGGCACCGCTCTTAAGGTCCAATGCCACAGCACCGCCTATAAGGTCGCGAATCTAGCCTGATGGCTTATTCGGAAGGCCATCAACTGAACCGCGGGGTAACCACAACCATAACCAGACCACTGGGGTCAGTATATGGGAAGATATTTGTGAAGACAGGGTTTGAGAAATTGTGTCTCTGGCGCCGGTGCGTTGCGGGATGAACGTCACCTCATGCATCACTGCCTGGGTGGGTCACTCCCCGCACCGGAACACCAATGTAGGGCCACTAGGTCAGACGGGTCGGCTGGATCTCGCTCGGACGGTGCGCGGCTGAAGCATATCGAAATACGGGGTGAACCGTATACGAAAGGGGCTCCCCCGATAGAGGCAAATCCACATGGGGCGGGAGGAACACACCGGCTGAACACCAGCACGTATGCCGGCCGCCAGGTGCCCTCCCAGGTGGATATCGAATGCAAATCGGTCTGAAGAACATGAACTACCTGGACAACAGAGGAGAACCATGGAGACCCAACGTGAACCAAATCCGCCCACCACCAAGCTGGGACATTTGGAACAAAAGTTAGGACAAATCGGGCGCCGAAGGGTTGGAATAACACCCTAAATCGGGCGCCGAAGGGTTGGAATAACACCCTAAATCGGGCGCCGAAGGGTTGGGAATCACCCTAAATCGGTCGCCGGAGGTAAAAGGTCCAAGGGACCATGGTTCCGAGGGGCTCACATCCCTCAAACGTGTCCGTTTCACATTTCCTAATCGGACTGAGCAGTTTGCCACCACCGCCGATTCTCTAGGACATGGAAGTCCTGTTGTCAAAAGTCAGGTTTCTCAAATCGCGCCGGTACCTGTCTGGTCCACCCACCAGGGAGTGTGTCATCGCCGGACAGGCCGAATTATCGAAAAAAGGCGTGTCAATCGATAGATTTCAATGTGCTCCGATTTTTTGCCAAAAGTTTGTGGACACTAAAACCGTTAAAACGTTAATAACCCAAAAAATACAACTCCAATCTGGTTGAGGTTTTTTTTGCACGAAAGGGTACAAATAGACGAACATTTTCATCTAATTATAACCGTTTTTCTATAAAACATTTTAATAGAAAATCGTGTTTTAATGTTTTGGGGAAAAAAATCAATTGCCAGTACAATAGATTCCTATGGTTCCGATTTTTTTTTTACAGTGGATAACTGTTGACCATCACGAGAGAGGGTATGAGCCAAAATTTGGGGCATCTAGCCCATCGGGAATTATGTTTTATCATTATTTCAAGATTTCGGGAATTGGTCGAAAAAGTGACAGAGTGCCACTGCCGTGCACCTGGTATTATTTTTGGGTTACCAGGTGCATATTTTTATAATGGTTTTAAATGATTTTAGATAGGCTACATACCTCAATACCCTATATGGAACAACCATACTACGGACCCAAGTCAGTTGGGGCCGGCCTGAGTGATTTATGAAGCTTTTAAAAAATGTCTGTACTCATCCTCCCTTCTGTGCACCTGGTATTATTTTTGGGTTACCAGGTGCTCCTATTGAAATCGAATGAGTGCACCTGGTATTATTTTTGGGTTACCAGGTGCTGCTATTGAAATCGAATGAAAATGATTTTAAATGGCCTGCAGACACCCATGCCCGCTATGGGAGCACCATACTATGGGCACAAGTCAGTGGGGGCCGGCCTGAGGGATTTATGGAGCTTTTCAAAAAAGGTCCGAAAATATTCTATGTTGAACTACTCAGGAAAAACGGCTAAGTGCCCTCTTTTGGGTTACCAGGTGCTCCTATTGAAATCGAATGAGTGCACCTGGTATTATTTTTGGGTTACCAGGTGCTGCTATTGAAATCGAATGAAAATGAATTTAAATGACCTGCAGACACCCATGCCCGCTATGGGAGCACCATACTATGGGCACAAGTCAGTGGGCACCGGCCTAAGGGATTTATGGAGCTTTTATATAAAAGGTCTGTCCGCATCCTCACTACTGACACCACCTTATGTTAGTTTGGGTTACCAGGTGCTGCTACAGAAATCGAATGAAAATGAATTTAAATGGCCTGCCCACACCCATGCCCGATATGGGAGCACCATACTACGGGCACAAGTCAGTGGGCACCGGCCTAAGGGATTTATGGAGCCTTTATATAAAATGTCTGTACTCATCCTCCCCTCCGTGCACCTGGTATTATTTTTGGGTTACCAGGTGCTCCTATTCTAATCGAATGAAAATGAATTTAAATGACCTGCAGACACCCATGCCCGCTATGGGAGCACCATACTACGGGCACAAGTCAGTGGGCACCGGCCTAAAGGATTTATGGAGCTTTTCAAAAATAAGGCCTGAATACTTTCTATGTTGAACTACTCAGGAAAAACGGCTAAGTGCCCTCTTTTGGGTTACCAGGTGCCCCTATTTAAATCGAATGAAAACGAATTTAAATGACCTGCAGACACCCATGCCCGCTATGGGAGCACCATACTACGGGCACAAGTCAGTAGGCACCGGCCTAAGGGATTTATGGAGCTTTTCAAAAATAGTCCGAAAATATTCTATGTTGAACTATTCAGGAAAAACGACAGAGTGCCCTCTTTTTGGGTTACCAGGTGCCCCTATTGAAATCGAATGAAAACGGCTTTTAAGGGCCTGCCCACACCCATGCCCGATATGGGAGCACCATAGTAGGGGCCCAAGTCAGTAGGCACCGGCCTAAGGGATTTATGGAGCTTTTCAAAAATAGTCCGAAAATATTCTATGTTGAACTATTCAGGAAAAACGACAGAGTGCCCTCTTTTTGGGTTACCAGGTGCCCCTATTTAAATCGAATGAAAACGAATTTAAATGACCTGCAGACACCCATGCCCGCTATGGGAGCACCATACTACGGGCACAAGTCAGTAGGCACCGGCCTAAGGGATTTATGGAGCTTTTCAAAAATAGTCCGAAAATATTCTATGTTGAACTATTCAGGAAAAACGACAGAGTGCCCTCTTTTTGGGTTACCAGGTGCCCCTATTTAAATCGAATGAAAACGAATTTAAATGACCTGCAGACACCCATGCCCGCTATGGGAGCACCATACTACGGGCACAAGTCAGTAGGCACCGGCCTAAGGGATTTATGGAGCTTTTCAAAAATAGTCCGAAAATATTCTATGTTGAACTATTCAGGAAAAACGACAGAGTGCCCTCTTTTTGGGTTACCAGGTGCCCCTATTGAAATCGAATGAAAACGGCTTTTAAGGGCCTGCCCACACCCATGCCCGATATGGGAGCACCATACTACGGGCACAAGTCAGTAGGCACCGGCCTAAGGGATTTATGGAGCTTTTCAAAAATAGTCCGAAAATATTCTATGTTGAACTATTCAGGAAAAACGACAGAGTGCCCTCTTTTTGGGTTACCAGGTGCCCCTATTGAAATCGAATGAAAACGGCTTTTAAGGGCCTGCCCACACCCATGCCCGATATGGGAGCACCATACTACGGGCACAAGTCAGTGGCCACCGGCCTAAGGGATTTATGGAGCTTTTAAAAAATAAGGTCTGAATACTTTCTATGTTGAACTACTCAGGAAAAACGACAGAGTGCCCACTTTTTGGGTTACCAGGTGCCCCTATTTAAATCGAATGAAAACGAATTTAAATGACCTGCAGACACCCATGCCCGCTATGGGAGCACCATACTACGGGCACAAGTCAGTGGGCACCGGCCTAAGGGATTTATGGAGCTTTTATATAAAAGGTCTGTCCGCATCCTCACTACTGACACCACCTTATGTTAGTTTGGGTTACCAGGTGCTGCTATAGAAATCGAATGAAAATGACTTTTAAGGGCCTGCCCACACCCATGCCCGCTATGGGAGCACCATACTACGGGCACAAGTCAGTGGCCACCGGCCTAAAAGATTTATGGAGCTTTTAAAAATAAGGTCTGAATACTTTCTATGTTGAACTACTCAGGAAAAACGACAGAGTGCCCACTTTTTGGGTTACCAGGTGCCCCTATTTAAATCGAATGAAAACGAATTTAAATGACCTGCAGACACCCATGCCCGCTATGGGAGCACCATACTACGGGCACAAGTCAGTGGGCACCGGCCTAAGGGATTTATGGAGCTTTTATATAAAAGGTCTGTCCGCATCCTCACTACTGACACCACCTTATGTTAGTTTGGGTTACCAGGTGCTGCTATAGAAATCGAATGAAAATGAATTTAAATGGCCTGCCCACACCCATGCCCGATATGGGAGCACCATACTACGGGCACAAGTCAGTGGGCACCGGCCTAAGGGATTTATGGAGCCTTTATATAAAATGTCTGTACTCATCCTCCCCTCCGTGCACCTGGTATTATTTTTGGGTTACCAGGTGCTCCTATTCTAATCGAATGAAAATGAATTTAAATGACCTGCAGACACCCATGCCCGCTATGGGAGCACCATACTACGGGCACAAGTCAGTGGGCACCGGCCTAAAGGATTTATGGAGCTTTTCAAAAATAAGGTCTGAATACTTTCTATGTTGAACTACTCAGGAAAAACGGCTAAGTGCCCTCTTTTGGGTTACCAGGTGCCCCTATTTAAATCGAATGAAAACGAATTTAAATGACCTGCAGACACCCATGCCCGCTATGGGAGCACCATACTACGGGCACAAGTCAGTAGGCACCGGCCTAAGGGATTTATGGAGCTTTTCAAAAATAGTCCGAAAATATTCTATGTTGAACTATTCAGGAAAAACGACAGAGTGCCCTCTTTTTGGGTTACCAGGTGCCCCTATTGAAATCGAATGAAAACGGCTTTTAAGGGCCTGCCCACACCCATGCCCGATATGGGAGCACCATAGTAGGGGCCCAAGTCAGTAGGCACCGGCCTAAGGGATTTATGGAGCTTTTCAAAAATAGTCCGAAAATATTCTATGTTGAACTATTCAGGAAAAACGACAGTGCCCTCTTTTTGGGTTACCAGGTGCCCCTATTTAAATCGAATGAAAACGAATTTAAATGACCTGCAGACACCCATGCCCGCTATGGGAGCACCATACTACGGGCACAAGTCAGTAGGCACCGGCCTAAGGGATTTATGGAGCTTTTCAAAAATAGTCCGAAAATATTCTATGTTGAACTATTCAGGAAAAACGACAGAGTGCCCTCTTTTTGGGTTACCAGGTGCCCCTATTTAAATCGAATGAAAACGAATTTAAATGACCTGCAGACACCCATGCCCGCTATGGGAGCACCATACTACGGGCACAAGTCAGTAGGCACCGGCCTAAGGGATTTATGGAGCTTTTCAAAAATAGTCCGAAAATATTCTATGTTGAACTATTCAGGAAAAACGACAGAGTGCCCTCTTTTTGGGTTACCAGGTGCCCCTATTGAAATCGAATGAAAACGGCTTTTAAGGGCCTGCCCACACCCATGCCCGATATGGGAGCACCATACTACGGGCACAAGTCAGTAGGCACCGGCCTAAGGGATTTATGGAGCTTTTCAAAAATAGTCCGAAAATATTCTATGTTGAACTATTCAGGAAAAACGACAGAGTGCCCTCTTTTTGGGTTACCAGGTGCCCCTATTGAAATCGAATGAAAACGGCTTTTAAGGGCCTGCCCACACCCATGCCCGATATGGGAGCACCATACTACGGGCACAAGTCAGTGGCCACCGGCCTAAGGGATTTATGGAGCTTTTAAAAAATAAGGTCTGAATACTTTCTATGTTGAACTACTCAGGAAAAACGACAGAGTGCCCACTTTTTGGGTTACCAGGTGCCCCTATTTAAATCGAATGAAAACGAATTTAAATGACCTGCAGACACCCATGCCCGCTATGGGAGCACCATACTACGGGCACAAGTCAGTGGGCACCGGCCTAAGGGATTTATGGAGCTTTTATATAAAAGGTCTGTCCGCATCCTCACTACTGACACCACCTTATGTTAGTTTGGGTTACCAGGTGCTGCTATAGAAATCGAATGAAAATGACTTTTAAGGGCCTGCCCACACCCATGCCCGCTATGGGAGCACCATACTACGGGCACAAGTCAGTGGCCACCGGCCTAAAAGATTTATGGAGCTTTTAAAAAATAAGGTCTGAATACTTTCTATGTTGAACTACTCAGGAAAAACGACAGAGTGCCCACTTTTTGGGTTACCAGGTGCCCCTATTTAAATCGAATGAAAACGAATTTAAATGACCTGCAGACACCCATGCCCGCTATGGGAGCACCATACTACGGGCACAAGTCAGTAGGCACCGGCCTAAGGGATTTATGGAGCTTTTATATAAAAGGTCTGTCCGCATCCTCACTACTGACACCACCTTATGTTAGTTTGGGTTACCAGGTGCTGCTATAGAAATCGAATGAAAATGACTTTTAAGGGCCTGCCCACACCCATGCCCGATATGGGAGCACCATACTACGGGCACAAGTCAGTAGGCACCGGCCTAAGGGATTTATGGAGCTTTTATATAAAAGGTCTGTCCGCATCCTCACTACTGACACCACCTTATGTTAGTTTGGGTTACCAGGTGCTGCTATAGAAATCGAATGAAAATGACTTTTAAGGGCCTGCCCACACCCATGCCCGCTATGGGAGCACCATACTACGGGCACAAGTCAGTGGCCACCGGCCTAAAAGATTTATGGAGCTTTTAAAAAATAAGGTCTGAATACTTTCTATGTTGAACTACTCAGGAAAAACGACAGAGTGCCCACTTTTTGGGTTACCAGGTGCCCCTATTTAAATCGAATGAAAATGAATTTAAATGGCCTGCCCACACCCATGCCCGATATGGGAGCACCATACTACGGGCACAAGTCAGTGGGCACCGGCCTAAGGGATTTATGGAGCTTTTATATAAAAGGTCTGTACTCATCCTCCCCTCCGTGCACCTGGTATTATTTTTGGGTTACCAGGTGCTCCTATTGAAATCGAATGAGTGCACCTGGTATTATTTTTGGGTTACTAGGTGCTCCTATTGAAATAGAATGAAAATGACACACAAAGACAAGGATTAATTGCAAAAATATTATATTTATTTTGAGTTCTTCATTGATTGATTTGTCTCTCAATTAATGTCCGAGCTTGGCTTGCGTTACGAGGCAAATTATGGTAACGGTAGTAACGTGACTGTGTTTCCAGAGAGTGACACATATGGTCAGCCACAGTTCCCCGGTCTGTAACCGACCCATGGTTAAAGTTCAGTGTTGCAATGCTTCGTCGAATTGTTCCAAATGTCACTTTACTTCCAATGCCGAACTCTGCAAAAATCTTTCCCACAAATGCACAGAGATTAAGGTATGGTTTCCCGCAGGATGTGAAAAAGAAGAGTGTTGTGTCTGGGGTAATTCCACTCAGATGAGGCCGGATCGCATGGAATTGTTTAAGCCAAGTGTATTCCTCCTGCGATAGAACTATTCTGCACTCCCCGAAGCTGGAGTTCGTTTTGTGGCTTGCAACGCACATCTGATAACCCCCACTTTCCAAGGATACTTCTGTAAAATCACTCTCACTGAACATGGTGACTGGGGATCGTCGAGTGCCATTAAATATGGCCAACCGGCTGGACATGAGAGCCGCAAACCTGCGTCTGTCAGAGGAGGTGGCTCGCACTTCCAGCCTACTGAGAACAGCAGGAATAGATTGATTACTTAACTCAACAAATCGGTTTAAATCAGCAGCGCTGAGCACCTCGTCCCTGCAGCGTCTGCGAAATTGTGCCTTGTGCGTTGCCTGACTCTGCCTAGAACTCCTGTCCATCTTTGCAAAGCATAGTAACATTTTTCGAATCATACTGACTTCACATTGCATATTTTGCGGCCGGAACTCTATAAGATATTTCAGGAAACTTCGAACATCGGATCGGTACATTTTTAACGTGGATGGTGCCAAACCACGGCCTTCAATCTGCCCATACCAGTCATACACACGCATGTAGCTGTCCAGAAAACACAGTCCTTCATCGAGTTTGCCCTCGGACATAATGTAGAGGAATTCCCGTACTCGGGACAGACTGCTGCGACTATTATCAATGCGTTTAACCGAAGGGTTGATACCATTAGTAAAGGTCGCATAGTCTTTAAAAATTAGAGTATTCCAACCTTGATTCATTGGCGACACACCGGCGTCTTCATCACTGTCGGAGTCGGTGGATGTCGACACGACGCAGGCTTGCTCCCTCGGTTCCGGGCGTTGTTCACCACCGATAGGACTGGTTGACTGCACCGCCGACTGCTCACTCTCGCCACTCAGTTGCTTCTCCGGGGAACAATCGCTGTCAACAGACTGCATAAACCCAGAGTCGTCACCGGGCTCCAGCCGCTGTTCAATGTCGTTGTTAGGCAGCTCTATATCAGTCGAAACCCGGCTAGATTGCACAGCGTGCTTCCATGATAACGTCTTAATCTTAAGTCCATGGACAGTCTTAAAATGTTTGTCGAGCCGCGCGATATGCGTCTTGGTACAAAGTCCACAGTCATGTCGTTGTTTGCTGTACATAGCTTCTCTCTCCTGCCTGCCTTCCTCCGTGTATGTTTGTGTCTGCCAAGAAGCCGAACTCTAATCATGGGTCCTAATTATAGCCAGGTGTGGATACAGGCGTGGCATTGTTAATTGGACTGGAGGGAAATCGAAAGGCCAAGGCCACCTAGTTTCCGCTATACTCCCATGAGTGTGCTTGGCTCAGTGTGTAGAGCGCTATACTATCACTCAGGAGATCGGGGTTCGAGACCCAGGTGAGGCAAACTAATTGTTCTCTTTTTACCCCCCTAAACAAGGTCTTGAAAGGTCAAGGCAACCTAGTTGCTGCTAAACTCCCAGGACACTGATGGCGGTGGTACAGCACCGAACGACCTAAGCCAGCGATCATGTTCGAGGCTGTTCGAGTCCCATGTGAGGGGAACTCACTGCTCTCATTTTACCCCCCTAAAGAAGGTCTTGAAAGGCCAAGGCAACCTAGTTTCTGCTCTACTCCCATGAGTGTGCTTGGCTCAGTGTGTAGAGCCCCCGACTATCACTCAGGAGATCGGGGTTCGAGACCCAGGTGAGGCACACTAATTGCTCTCATTTTACCCCCCCTAAAGAAGGTCTTGAAAGGCCAAGGCAACCTAGTTTCTGCTCTACTCCCATGAGTGTGCTTGGCTCAGTGTGTAGAGCCCCCGACTATCACTCAGGAGATCGGGGTTTGAGACCCAGGTGAGGCACACTAATTGCTCTCATTTTACCCCCCCTAAAGAAGGTTTTGAAAGGCCAAGGCAACCTAGTTTCTGCTCTACTCCCATGAGTGTGCTTGGCTCAGTGTGTAGAGCGCCCGACTATCACTCAGGAGATCGGGGTTCGAGACCCAGGTGAGGTGATCGGATTTCAATGACAAGGTAAGTACCATAATTAACCCTAACCCATGCCGTAATGCCTAACCCATGCCGTAATGCCTAACCCTTACCCTAACACATGCCAGAATGCCGTAATGCCCATGAGTGTGCTTGGCTCAGTGTGTAGAGCGCCCGACTATCACTCAGGAGATCGGGGTTCGAGACCCAGGTGGGGTGATCGGATTTCAATGACAAGGTAAGTACCATAATTAACCCTAACCCATGCCGTAATGCCTAACCCATGCCGTAGTGCCTAACCCTTACCCTAACACATGCCAGAATGCCGTAATGCCCTTACCCTAACCTAAACCCTAAACCCTAACCCTAACCCTAAACCACTCTAAAAAATATACCTAACCCTAACAAGGTCGTTGTTAATGCCGTAATGCCAGAATGCCGTAATGCCTAGGGCTATACACATTAAATACTATGCCGGGCTAGAGGCACTTTGACTGGGATACAATTACGTGTGCACTGCACATGGAGCCACTTGGCACTTCCATAAGTGTCATAGAATGGTAATTGCATAGGATTTCATGAAATACTATGCCGGGCTAGAACATCATTCCCGAACCACCTGTGATTGTCCACATGATGGCAACATTGGATAGGGTAAGCTAGAAGCACTTAGGATTTCAGGGCTATACACATTAAATACTATGCCGGGCTAGAGGCACTTTGACTGGGATACAATTTTGTGGGTAATTGCATAGGATTTCAGGGCTATACACATTAAATACTATGCCGGGCAAGAGGCACTTTGACTGGGATAAAATTATGATGGTAATTGCATAGGATTTCAGGGGTATACACATTAAATACTATGCCGGGCAAGAGGCACTTTGACTGGGATAAAATTATGATGGTAATTGCATAGGATTTCAGGGGTATACACATTAAATACTATGCCGGGCAAGAGGCACTTTGACTGGGATACAATTTTAAAAATTCCCGCACCATCTGGATTTGTCCACAAGATGGCATCATTGGATAGGGTAAGCTGATTTTAGGCATTGGGGCCTGGGAACACAATGTACATCAATGGCAGGGCTTTGCTGAAGATTGATGGGGAAATGGTGATGGGAAAAAAAGGGGGACAGAGCAGCCAACCTCCAAAGAGGCTGACTGCTCTGCCCCCCTTAAGGACAGTGGAACTACGGACCTCCAGGGCTATAGGCCTTCACTCACTACCCGGGTCAACATACATGTCTACGGACGTGAGAGTACAGCTTACCCCCTGGAGATACGGACCTCCAGGGCTATAGGCCTTCACTCACTACCCGGGTCAACATACATGTCTACGGACGTGAGAGTACAGCTTACCCCCTGGAGATACGGACCTCCAGGGCTATAGGCCTTCACTCACTACCCGGGTCAACATACATGTCTACGGACGTGAGAGTACAGCTTACCCCCTGGAGATACGGACCT
>NW_024061176.1:150000-152500 GCF_016432855.1 Salvelinus namaycush | reverse complement strand
CGGACGACCTTTAGAAAAGTCCCAGAGTCTCAAGACTAGGTGCGTTGAAACCGGCTCGGCCCATAAAGACAGACCCCAACGAGCCTGTTTGATTGCTCATTCAAGGACCCCGTAGCAAGGCAATGAAAAAAGTGGAATTTCAGCACCAATTAGGGTTTTGCTCGGGCACCGAATGACCTATCGAGGCGAAACTTGGGATTCGAGGTCGCTTCACATAGGGCTAAACATAATGTGTGAACTGGACCCGCAGCTAGAACATAACTACGTATTATTTGTTTTATTATGGTTTAAATAGAAGGCGCTGTGAATTTTGGGCCTGCTCTGAAATATGTTATAGTTGGCATCTAAAGGAGTTGGAAAAAGTGAGTTTGGAGTCAGATGGTATCAGTTTGGTGTCTGAAAATATCTATTTGACTGATGGACACTGACTTGCTCGTTGACTTTTGTACATTTGCAATATGTTTCAACGGGGAGGTACCATGAGGAAAAAGCGACATGATGAAATTTCACGAAACGAGCGATGGAGAGGAACCACTATCACTGCCCGGCCATCCTGAGGTCATCAGACCGTTGACTTTTGCATTTCTAAAGTATTTAAGAGAATGTACGTTACATTTGCAATATGATTCAACATCACATCATATTGCAAATGCACGTTAGATTTGCAATATGATGTGATGTTGAATCATATTGCAAATGTAACGTGCATTCTTTAAATACTTTAGAAATACAAAAGTCAACGTCCTGATGACCTCAGGATGGCCGGGCAGTGATAGTGGTTCCTCTCCAACGCTCGTTGCGTGAAATTTCATCATGTCGCTTTTTCCTCATGGTACCTCCCCGTTGAAACATATTGCAAATGTACAAAAGTCGACTAGCAAGTCAACTAGCAAGTGTCAACAAAAGTCAACTAGCAAGTGTCCATCAGTCAATTGGATATTTTCAGACACCAAACTGATACCATCTGACTCCAAACTCACTTTTTACAACTCCTTTAGAAGCCAACTATCACATATTTCAGAGCAGGCCCAAAATTCACAGCGCCTTCCATGAATGCACCAAAATAGCATTCTGAAATCACCACTAAAATGACATCGCCATATTCTCCAGGCCGTGCCGAGTTCAACGGGATGCCCCGCTTGACCGTAGCTCGCTCGGTCTGAGCGCAGCGACCGTTACAAGAGAACGGACACAAATGACCTTTTGACCTCAATGTCAATTTCATTTGCTTTTGGGAGACAGAGAGAGAACCGTTAAGGTTAGAAGCACAATTTCACCTCAGGAACAATCCTAAGGTCCTCCCGATCTGTGCAAGCCTAACCTTGACCTTGTGGCATTAACCCTTCACAGTTAAAAGAAGGCGTTTACATCAAACATTTTACAATGACATTTCGCCCCATAGGAATACATTGACTGCTCCTCTAAATTCAACCTGAAGCCTATGTGGGTTATGAATGTCTTATGAACCTGTCTTTGATAACAATCCATCAGGCTACTATGAGGTCTAACTGTGTTGATTTTAAGCTACCTGGAGCAACCGGAAGTGGTTAAAATCACCCTAAAAAGTGTCCAGATATACATGACTTGCAATTTTGAAAATCACTGCATTCAACCCTATGTAGATCAGTCAATTCTTAACGTATAGACTTAAAACTCAGGATTCTGTAACAACATACCCCAGTCAAGATATGTGTTTACCTATAGCTTCCTGTGCCAACCGGAAGTGCCTTAAAATGGTGTCATGGTGCTGTTTCGAAGGGTTAAAAAGGTCAGAACTTTTCAAAACTTCATTTGTGTGATTAGACAAGCCTCATGAACTGTAAATCAGTCATTTCTCTAAGCAGATGTCAAAGGAAAGCTCTCTCTCACACAAAAACACACACACAAAGCAATGATGGAGTGAAAAAGTACGGTGCTTAAAGACACACAAAGCCGGCAATGGCATTCCCATTATCCCTAGGCCGTGCCGAGTTCAACGAGATGCCCCGCTTGACCGTAGCTCACTCGGTCTGAGCGCAGCGACCGTTACAAGAGAACGGACACGAATGACCTTTTGACCTCAATGTCAATTTTATTTGCTTTTGGGAGACAGAGAGAGAACCGTTAAGGTTAGAAACACAATTTCACCTCAGGAATGTTCTTAAGGTCCTCCCGATCTGTGCAAGCCTAACTTTGACCTTGTGGCATTAACCCTTCACAGTTAAAAGAAGGTGTTTACATCAAACAGTTTACAATGACATTTCGCCCCATAGGAATACATTGACTGCTCCCCTAAATTCAACCTGAAGCCTATGTGGGTTATGAATGTCTTATGAACCTGTCTTTGATGACAGTCCATTAGGCCACCATGAGGTCTACCTGTGTCGATTCTAAGCTTCCTGGAGCAACCGGAAGTGGTTAAAATCACCCTAAAAGTGTTTGCAATAAGCACCCTGCAATTTGAGAGAAATAGTGCATTCAGCCCTATGTAAATCAGTCAATTTTTAACATATAGACTTAA
>NW_024061176.1:110000-140000 GCF_016432855.1 Salvelinus namaycush | reverse complement strand
CACAGATCCCCAAAATGATTTTGTTTCACTACTCAATATATAATCTGTGTGTCTGTATATATGAGATATTTTACATTTATTTGATCTAAACATGGAATAGAACCACAGATCCCCAAAATGATTTTGTTTCACTACTCAATATATAATCTGTGTGTCTGTATATATGAGATATTTTACATTTATTTGATCTAAACATGGAATAGAACCACAGATCCCCAAAATGATTTTGTTTCACTACTCAATATATAATCTGTGTGTCTGTATATATGAGATATTTTACATTTATTTGATCTAAACATGGAATAGAACCACAGATCCCCAAAATGATTTTGTTTCACTACTCAATATATAATCTGTGTGTCTGTCTTTATTTCACAGTCCCTCCGATTCTGATTGGGAGCCCCCACTGCCAAGTTGCCCATCCCCCAGGGGAGCTTGTTCATTTAGCCGGACCCCTGCTGTCTCCGGCTCCACATCTACCCCCGCCCTGCCAGGTGTGACAAAGAAGCGGCGATGGGGAAGAGATACACCTGCAATCAGAGAGGAGGAGGGTCGTTGGCACTCTGTGCTGGAGGAGGATGTGGCGCCTCCACCTCCATTATTCAGACCAAAGAGGCCATTAGGCCCAAAGCTGGATATGACATCTAAGTATAGCCCCATGCAGCTTTTCCAGCTGTTTTTCACCTCATCTGTTGTTGATTCCCTGGTGTTGAACACTAACAAGTATGGTGCTAAGAAGCAGGCAAGCAAGAAAGAGGGATGGAAGCCCATTTCCATGTCAGATCTTTTTTGTTTCCTGTCAATGGTCATTTACATGGGTATTGTGAAGTTGAAAACCCTGAAAGACTACTGGAAAACTGCTCCCCTCTATCAACTGCCTTTACAAGACATTTTTCTATCACTTCATTGACATTGCTGTGGTGAATTCCTTCATCCTCCAGAAGGAAATGGCTAAGAGCCGTGGACAGCCCCACATCTCACAGCTAGCCTTCCGAGAGCTGCTCATCCAGGAGCTTGCTTGCTACAGCAAGTCTACTGCAGCACCTTCTGGCCCCTCTACCTCTGCTGTTCACCTGCCCAGATTCATCTCTGCAGGCATGAATGTGCCTCAGGGCAAAAAGGGCACCGTGGGGAGGCGTCGATGTGCCCTTTGTCACAGGAAATGCCCCATCACCTGCACCACCTGTTCAGTAACCCTCTGCTTTACAGCAGAAAGAGACTGCTATTGGGCATGGCATCAGCAGAACAATATTATGTAGAGGACTGAGGGTCTTCACAATATTGTATATTATACTTTGAATGTGTGTAAATAGTTACCCTTGTTATTAAATTTTTTTTCAAATTTTCAAATGTTTATATTATTATTATTATTTTTTGTTGGGGTGTGTGTTAGAATAGCATTTTAGTATTTTGTATATAGTCATTTAGTTCAAAATGTATCACTGTACCAATTTGGCCATTTGGGTACATTTGGGCAACTTGTTTGGGACACCTGGGTGACTACATGCTCAATGTCATGTAGCTCACTCGTTCCTGAAGATATCGTTTTGAAACTTTTTTCTAATACTGTTGCCATCTTATGTTCTGCATCAGAATTATCCCCAGCATCATATCTGAATGTTTGCCTGTTCTTGTTCAGTTGAAAGATGATGCAACAACAATAAAAACAAAAAACGTATGTTTATTTCCTTGTATTTTCTTCTACCAGATCTATTGTGTTATATTCTCCTACATTCAATTCACATTTCCACAAATTTCAGAGTGTTTCCTTTCAAATGATACCAAGAATATGCCTATCCTTGCCTCTGGGGCTGAGCTACAGACAGTTAGATTTGGGTATGTCTTCAGGCGGAAATTGAGAGAAGGGGGGGGGTATCCCAAAGAAGTTAATATCCGCCCACCACCAAGCTGGGACATTTGGAACAAAAGTTAGGACAAATCGGGCGCCGAAGGGTTGGAATAACACCCTAAATCGGGCGCCGAAGGGTTGGAATAACACCCTAAATCGGGCGCCGAAGGGTTGGGAATCACCCTAAATCGGTCGCCGGAGGTAAAAGGTCCAAGGGACCATGGTTCCGAGGGGCTCACATCCCTCAAACGTGTCCGTTTCACGTTTCATAATCGGACTGAGCAGTTTGCCACCACCGCCAATTCTCTAGGACATGGAAGTCCTGTTGTCAAAAGCCAGGTTTCTCAAATCGCGCCGGTACCTGTCTGGTCCACCCACCAGGGAGTGTGTCATCGCCGGACAGGCCGAATTATCGAAAAAAGGCGTGTCAATCGATAGATGTCAATGTGCTCCGATTTTTTGCCAAAAGTTTGTGGACACTAAAACCGTTAAACCGTTAATAACTCAAAAAATACAACTCCAATCTGGTTGAGTTTTTTTTTGCACGAAAGGGTACAAATAGACGAACATTTTCATCTAATTATAACCGTTTTTCTATAAAACATTTTAATAGAAAATCGTGTTTTAATGTTTTGGGGAAAAAAATCAATTGCCAGTACAATAGATTCCTATGGTTCCGATTTTTTTTTTACAGTGGATAACTGTTGACCATCACGAGAGAGGGTATGAGCCAAAATTTGGGGCATCTAGCCCATCGGGAATTATGTTTTATCATTATTTCAAGATTTCGGGAATTGGTCGAAAAAGTGACAGAGTGCCACTGCCGTGCACCTGGTATTATTTTTGGGTTACCAGGTGCATATTTTTATAATGGTTTTAAATGATTTTAGATAGGCTACATACCTCAATACCCTATATGGAACAACCATACTACGGACCCAAGTCAGTTGGGGCCGGCCTGAGTGATTTATGAAGCTTTTAAAAAATGTCTGTACTCATCCTCCCTTCTGTGCACCTGGTATTATTTTTGGGGTTCCGTGCACCTGGTATTATTTTTGGGTTACCAGGTGCTGCTATTGAAATCGAATGAAAATGAATTTAAATGGCCTGCAGACACCCATGCCCGCTATGGGAGCACCATACTATGGGCACAAGTCAGTGGGGGCCGGCCTAAGGGATTTATGGAGCTTTTCAAAAAAGGTCCGAAAATATTCTATGTTGAACTACTCAGGAAAAACGGCTAAGTGCCCTCTTTTGGGTTACCAGGTGCTCCTATTCTAATCGAATGAAAATGAATTTAAATGACCTGCAGACACCCATGCCCGCTATGGGAGCACCATACTAGGGGCCCAAGTCAGTGGGCACCGGCCTAAGGGATTTATGGAGCTTTTCAAAAAAATGTCTGTACTCATCCTCCCCTCCGTGCACCTGGTATTATTTTTGGGTTACCAGGTGCTGCTATTGAAATCGAATGAAAATGAATTTAAATAGCCTGCCCACACCCATGCCCGATATGGGAGCACCATACTATGGACCCAAGTACATGGGCACCGGCTTAAGGCATTTATGGAGCTTTTCAAAAAAGGTCTGAAAATATTCTATGTTGAACTACTCAGGAAAAACGGCTATGTGCCCTCTTTTGGGTTACCAGGTGCCCCTATTGAAATCGAATGAAAATGACTTTTAATAGCCTGCCCACACCCATGCCCGATATGGGAGCACCATACTAGGGGCCCAAGTCAGTGGGCACCGGCCTAAGGGATTTATGGAGCTTTTATATAAAAGGTCTGTCCGCATCCTCCCCTCCGTGCACCTGGTATTATTTTTGGGTCACCAGGTGTATATGTTATAACGAATGCAAATGGCTTATAAATGATTAATATACATTAAAGCCCGCTATGGGAGCACCATACTGCGGGCACAAGTCAGTGGGCACCGGCCTAAAAGATTTATGGAGCTTTTAAAAAATAAGGTCTGAATACTTTAAATGTTGAACTTTTCACAATTGCGGCTATGTCTTTCCTATCGAAAATATTCTAAGTCCACACTTTTGGGTTACCAGGTGCTCCTATTCCAATCGAATGAAAATGAATTTTAATAGCCTGCCCACACCCATGCCCGATATGGGAGCACCATACTAGGGGCCCAAGTCAGTGGGCACCGGCCTAAGGGATTTATGGAGCTTTTATATAAAAGGTCTGTCCGCATCCTCCCCTCCGTGCACCTGGTATTATTTTTGGGTCACCAGGTGTATATGTTATAACGAATGCAAATGGCTTATAAATGATTAATATACACCGGTGCCCGCTATGGGAGCACCATACTACGGGCACAAGTCAGTGGGCACCGGCCTAAGGGATTTATGGAGCTTTTATATAAAAGGTCTGTCCGCATCCTCCCCTCCGTGCACCTGGTATTATTTTTGGGTCACCAGGTGTATATGTTATAACGAATGCAAATGGCTTATAAATGATTAATATACATTAAAGCCCGCTATGGGAGCACCATACTGCGGGCACAAGTCAGTGGGCACCGGCCTAAAAGATTTATGGAGCTTTTAAAAAATAAGGTCTGAATACTTTAAATGTTGAACTTTTCACAATTGCGGCTATGTCTTTCCTATCGAAAATATTCTAAGTCCACACTTTTGGGTTACCAGGTGCTCCTATTCTAATCGAATGAAAATGAATTTTAATAGCCTGCCCACACCCATGCCCGATATGGGAGCACCATACTAGGGGCCCAAGTCAGTGGGCACCGGCCTAAGGGATTTATGGAGCTTTTATATAAAAGGTCTGTCCGCATCCTCCCCTCCGTGCACCTGGTATTATTTTTGGGTCACCAGGTGTATATGTTATAACGAATGCAAATGGCTTATAAATGATTAATATACACCGGTGCCCGCTATGGGAGCACCATACTACGGGCACAAGTCAGTGGGCACCGGCCTAAGGGATTTATGGAGCTTTTATATAAAAGGTCTGTCCGCATCCTCCCCTCCGTGCACCTGGTATTATTTTTGGGTCACCAGGTGTATATGTTATAACGAATGCAAATGGCTTATAAATGATTAATATACATTAAAGCCCGCTATGGGAGCACCATACTGCGGGCACAAGTCAGTGGGCACCGGCCTAAAAGATTTATGGAGCTTTTAAAAAATAAGGTCTGAATACTTTAAATGTTGAACTTTTCACAATTGCGGCTATGTCTTTCCTATCGAAAATATTCTAAGTCCACACTTTTGGGTTACCAGGTGCTCCTATTCTAATCGAATGAAAATGAATTTTAATAGCCTGCCCACACCCATGCCCGATATGGGAGCACCATACTAGGGGCCCAAGTCAGTGGGCACCGGCCTAAGGGATTTATGGAGCTTTTATATAAAAGGTCTGTCCGCATCCTCCCCTCCGTGCACCTGGTATTATTTTTGGGTCACCAGGTGTATATGTTATAACGAATGCAAATGGCTTATAAATGATTAATATACATTAAAGCCCGCTATGGGAGCACCATACTGCGGGCACAAGTCAGTGGGCACCGGCCTAAAAGATTTATGGAGCTTTTAAAAAATAAGGTCTGAATACTTTAAATGTTGAACTTTTCACAATTGCGGCTATGTCTTTCCTATCGAAAATATTCTAAGTCCACACTTTTGGGTTACCAGGTGCTCCTATTCCAATCGAATGAAAATGAATTTTAATAGCCTGCCCACACCCATGCCCGATATGGGAGCACCATACTAGGGGCCCAAGTCAGTGGGCACCGGCCTAAGGGATTTATGGAGCTTTTATATAAAAGGTCTGTCCGCATCCTCCCCTCCGTGCACCTGGTATTATTTTTGGGTCACCAGGTGTATATGTTATAACGAATGCAAATGGCTTATAAATGATTAATATACACCGGTGCCCGCTATGGGAGCACCATACTACGGGCACAAGTCAGTGGGCACCGGCCTAAGGGATTTATGGAGCTTTTATATAAAAGGTCTGTCCGCATCCTCCCCTCCGTGCACCTGGTATTATTTTTGGGTCACCAGGTGTATATGTTATAACGAATGCAAATGGCTTATAAATGATTAATATACATTAAAGCCCGCTATGGGAGCACCATACTGCGGGCACAAGTCAGTGGGCACCGGCCTAAAAGATTTATGGAGCTTTTAAAAAATAAGGTCTGAATACTTTAAATGTTGAACTTTTCACAATTGCGGCTATGTCTTTCCTATCGAAAATATTCTAAGTCCACACTTTTGGGTTACCAGGTGCTCCTATTCTAATCGAATGAAAATGAATTTTAATAGCCTGCCCACACCCATGCCCGATATGGGAGCACCATACTAGGGGCCCAAGTCAGTGGGCACCGGCCTAAGGGATTTATGGAGCTTTTATATAAAAGGTCTGTCCGCATCCTCCCCTCCGTGCACCTGGTATTATTTTTGGGTCACCAGGTGTATATGTTATAACGAATGCAAATGGCTTATAAATGATTAATATACACCGGTGCCCGCTATGGGAGCACCATACTACGGGCACAAGTCAGTGGGCACCGGCCTAAGGGATTTATGGAGCTTTTATATAAAAGGTCTGTCCGCATCCTCCCCTCCGTGCACCTGGTATTATTTTTGGGTCACCAGGTGTATATGTTATAACGAATGCAAATGGCTTATAAATGATTAATATACATTAAAGCCCGCTATGGGAGCACCATACTGCGGGCACAAGTCAGTGGGCACCGGCCTAAAAGATTTATGGAGCTTTTAAAAAATAAGGTCTGAATACTTTAAATGTTGAACTTTTCACAATTGCGGCTATGTCTTTCCTATCGAAAATATTCTAAGTCCACACTTTTGGGTTACCAGGTGCTCCTATTCTAATCGAATGAAAATGAATTTTAATAGCCTGCCCACACCCATGCCCGATATGGGAGCACCATACTAGGGGCCCAAGTCAGTGGGCACCGGCCTAAGGGATTTATGGAGCTTTTATATAAAAGGTCTGTCCGCATCCTCCCCTCCGTGCACCTGGTATTATTTTTGGGTCACCAGGTGTATATGTTATAACGAATGCAAATGGCTTATAAATGACTTATATACACCGGTGCCCGCTATGGGAGCATCATACTGCGGGCACAAGTCAGTGGGCACCGGCCTAAGGGATTTATGGAGCTTTTATATAAAAGGTCTGTCCGCATCCTCCCCTCCGTGCACCTGGTATTATTTTTGGGTCACCAGGTGTATATTTTTAAAATGCTTTTAAATGACACACAAAGAAAATGATTAATTGCAAAAATATTCTATTTATTTAGAGTTCTTCATGGATTGATTTGTTTCTCAATTAATGTCCGAGCTTGGCTTGCGTTACGAGGCAAATTATGGTAACGGTAGTAACGTGACTGTGTTTCCAGAGAGTGACACATATGGTCAGCCACAGTTCCCCGGTCTGTAACCGACCCATGATTAAAGTTCAATGTAGCAAAGCTTCGTCGAATTGTTCCAAATGTCACTTTACTTCCAATGCCGAACTCTGCAAATATCTTTCCCACAAATGCACAGAGATTAAAATATGGTTTCCCGCAGGATGTGAAAAAGAAGAGTGTTGTGTCTGGGGTAATTCCACTCAGATGAGGCCGGATCTCATGGAATTGTTTAAGCCAAGTGTATTCCTCCTGCGATAGAACAATTCTGCACTCCCCGAAGCTGGAGTTAGTTTTGTGGCTTGCAACGCACATCTGATAACCCCCACTTTCCAAGGATACTTCTGTAAAATCACCCTCACTGAACATGGTGACTGGGGATCGTCGAGTGCCATTAAATATGGCCAACCGGCTGGACATGAGAGCCGCAAACCTACGTCTGTCAGAGGAGGTGGCTCGGACTTCCAGCCTACTGAGAACATCAGGAATAGATTGATTACTTAACTTCTTCAGGCTGCAAGCCCGACACCGGGCTTAATATGACAACAGCCACTGCAAGTGCAGGGCGCGAAATTCAAAATCTATTTTTGTAAAATATTTAACTTTCACACATTAACAAGTCCAATACAGCATTTGAAAGATAAACATCTTGTCAATCCAGCCAACATGTCCGATTTTTTAAATGTTTTACAGAGAAAACACCACATATATTTATGTTAGCTCACCACCAAATAAAAAAGAGGACAGACATTTTTCACAGCACAAGTAGGATGAAGTAGCATGCACAAGCCAACCTAACTAACCTAAAACCAACCTAAATAACCTAGAAAAAACTACCTCAGATGACAGTCCTATAACATGTTACACAATAAATCTATGTTTTGTTCAAAAAAAATGCATATTTTAGCTATAAATCAGTTTTACATTACTGCTACCATCATAGCTACAGTAAGAAATCGCACGGGAGTAGCCAGAGAAAATACAGACACCAACGTCAACTACCTTATTACACATCAGAAAACATTTCAGAGAAATATATGGTGGATAGCTAATGAAAGAGAAAGATCTTGTGAATACAGACAATATTTCAGATTCTTTAAATGTTTTACAGCGAAAACACCACATATATTCATGTTAGCTCACCACCAAATACAAAAAGAGAGACAGATATTTTTCACAGCACCGGTAGCATGCAGCTAGCATGCAGCTAGCATGCAAAGCCAACCTAACTAACCTAGAACTAACCTAAATAACCTAGAAAAAACTCCCTCAGATGACAGTCCTATAACATGTTACACAATAAATCTATGTTTTGTTCGAAAAAGTTGAATATTTTAGCTATAAATCAGTTTTACATTACTGCTACCATCTTAGCCACCATCATAGCTACAGTCAGAAATCGCACGGCAGTAGCCAGAGAAAACAGACACCAACGTCAACTACTAATTTCACATCAGAAAAGATTTCAGAAAAATATATGGTGGATAGCTAATGAAAGAGAAAGATCTTGTGAATACAGACAATATTTCCGATTTCTGAAGTGTTTTACAGCGAAAACACAATATATCGTTATATTAGCTAACAACATTAGCTAGCATACGGCAGCATTGATTCTAGTCAAGCGCTAGCATAGCACAGTTCGACAGATATATGAAAAAGCATCCCAAATTGGGTCCTTATCTTTGTTGATTTTCCATCAGAATGTTCTCCAAAGGGTCCTTTGTTCAGAACCGTGTTCATTTGGACCTAGAACGAACGATGTCCCTGTTGAATTAGCATGGCACACTGGCCATGCCGTGCTAACCTCTCCGTCTTGACAAAATTCTTGCGTCGCATCACGTCTAAAGTCCAGAATAAATTTCAATAATATAATTAAAGTATATTCAAAAAACATACTTTAGGATGAGATTGTGACATGTATCAAAGAAAATCGAAGCTGGAGGTCATATTCACCTATAACGAGTGTTTTCCAGGAGCGTAGTCCAGTTCCTACTTCGCGCCCAGAAAAAAAAATAAAGTGCGCACTTATCACTCAAAGAGGTTCTTTTCAGTCCCTGACAGAGATAATCAAGTCATTTTTTCTCTCACTTCCGCATGACAACCAGGGGAAGATGTGTGACGTGTTTGTACAGTCCTAAGTGCCAAGGCCTTTTATAGAGAGTATCTTGAAGAGAGACATAGCTTCTTGGAAATGTCACTTTTTACAGAAAATGGGCTGTAAAAAGAGTTATGTTTCACTTAGAGAAATAATTAAACCTGTTTTAGAAACTAGAAGGTGTTTTATATCCAAAGGTAATAATAATATGCATATTGAACGAGCAAGAATTGAGTACGAGGCCGTTTGAAATGGCCACCTCTTTCCACTGCTGATACTTACTGCTGATTTTTGAGCCATAAGAGGTTAACTCAACAAATCGGTTTAAATCCGCAGCGCTGAGCACCTCGTCCCTGCAGCGTCTGCGAAATTGTGCCTTGTGCGTTGCCTGACTCTGCCTAGAACTCCTGTCCATCTTTGCAAAGCATAGTAACATTTTTCGAATCATCTTGACTTCACATTGCATATTTTGCGGCCGGAACTCTATAAGATATTTCAGGAAACTTCGAACATCGGATCGGTACATTTTTAACGTGGATGGTGCCAAACCACGGCCTTCAATCTTCCCATACCAGTCATACACACGCATGTAGTTGTCCAGAAAACACAGTCCTTCATCGAGTTTGCCCTCGGACATAATGTAGAGGAATTCCCGTACTCGGGACAGACTGGTGCGACTATTATCAAGGCGTTTAACCGAAGGATTGATACCATTAGTAAAGGTCGCATAGTCTTTAAAAATTAGAGTATTCCAACCTTGATTCATTGGCGACACACCGGCGTCTTCATCACTGTCGGTCTCGGTGGATGTCGACACGACGCAGGCTTGCTCCCTCGGTTCCGGGCGTTGTTCACCACCGATAGGACTGGTTGACTGCACCGCCGACTGCTCACTCTCGCCACTCAGTTGCTTCTCCGGGGAACAATCGCTGTCAACAGACTGCATAAACCCAGAGTCGTCACCGGGCTCCAGCCGCTGTTCAATGTCGTTGTTAGGCAGCTCTATATCAGTCGAAACCCGGCTAGATTGCACAGCGTGCTTCCATGATAACGTCTTATTCTTAAGTCCATGGACAGTCTTAAAATGTTTGTCGAGCCGCGCGATATGCGTCTTGGTACAAAGTCCACAGTCATGTCGTTGTTTGCTGTACATAGCTTCTCTCTCCTGCCTGCCTTCCTCCGTGTATGTTTGTGTCTGCCAAGAAGCCGAACCCTAATCATGGGTCCTAATTATAGCCAGGTGTGGATACAGGCGTGGCATTGTTAATTGGACTGGAGGGAAATTGAAAGGCCAAGGCCACAAAAATGCCGCTATACTCCCAGCACTCTGATGGCCTGGGGTAATAAAGCTAACGGACATAAGCCAGGCGATCAGAGTTCGAGACCCATGTGAGGCTCTAATTTTACCCCCCTAAACAAGGTCTTGAAAGGTCAAGGCCACCTCGATGCCGCTATACTCCCAATACTGATGATGGCGGTGGTACAGACCGAACGACCTTAAGCCAGCCGATCACAGTTCGAGACCCATGTGAGGGAAACTCATTGCTCTCATTTTACCCCCTAACAAGGTATTGAAAGGTCAAGGCCACCTATTTTCCGCTATACTCACATGAGTGTGCTTGGCTCAGTGTGTAGAGCGCTATACTATCACTCAGGAGATCGGGGTTCGAGACCGGTGTGGGCTGTTCGGATTTCTATGACAAGGTAAGTACCATAATTGAAAATTAACCCTAACCCTAACCCTACAAACGGCACTCATAACCCACTTCCAGGAGCACCTCATCACCCACCTTACCATATCAGGGTTACAGTCACATATAGGCTGGACCTGTGGGCAGCGAAAGAGGGTAGAACGGGAGTGGATCCAGCACCTACAGACAATAACGCCAAATGGCTTGAACGAGAGGGTGTAGAAAATGGGTTTTAACAGACAGGAAAAGGGATGGAGAACAACATGGTTTTATTTATATTTTATCTATACTCTATATATTTATGTTTTGTTTGGTTTTAGTTTGGCATTTCCTTTTCTTAGGTCTTTCCTTTCTTTTAACAGAATAAAACAATAAAACCAACTAAATGCACAATATTGCTTTTATGTTCATATTTAACAACATTATGGTTGAATGAATCTTTCACCACATCGGCTCCTGCACTGTCACCCAGAAAAAGAGGCATTTTAGAACTTACTTCAGTTTAATTTATGATCTTAGGAGGACACCTACGGGCCTTTTTAAGTACTACACCTAATATAACAGATCATCAGAAGAGGGATGAACAGGAGATAGGCCTATGCACTGTAAAACAAACTAGCTGAAACGAAACACAATTATATTCAAAACCTAACCCTAACCCTAACCCTACCCCTAACCCTAACCCTAACCATTCTAAAAAACTATACCTTACCCTAACCATAACCCTAACCTTAACCATTCTAAAAACTATACCTTACCTTACCCTAACCTTAACCCTAACCTTAACCACCCTAAAAACTATACCTAACCCTAACCCTACAAACAGACAGTCTTTTACCCAACCAACGGGTTAATCTACAAGTGGGCAACCATGAGGCCTACAACTTTGGCCGGTTGCGCCCGGACCCCTCTGGCCTACGCGTATATGATGTGGAGTGCACCCCCTCCCTTCCCCCCCTTCGGCTTCCACGTGTCAGAGATGGAAGTGGATCAACCGACTCAAAACTAGAAACCTAACCCTCTAACCCTAACCCTAACCCTAACCCTTGATTTAACCACCACATACTTTACTTTTAATCATTCACTTTTAACTTTCGATTTTATTGTTTCTACCTGTGACATAACCGCCACGCGATTCAAATTTCACCTTAAACCAATACCTTTAGGTTAAGTTAAAAACAAAAATAATTATACAAAAAATAATAATATTCACTCCACTTACACTACTGCACCATACATAACCAAACAAATACCTAGGAACACTCCCACCCTCACCATACCAAACCGAAACTACGAGCCTGAGCAGGAGAGCCTGACACCTGTGCATTGGGTGAACATACATGGAGTAATCAAAAAGGAAACGTCTAACCTAACGGACCACCTGGATAAATAAATAAAAAACACCAATAAATCCATCCCTCATACAGGTAAGTATCAATATTCAACACTGGTGCCCACGCCAGGTAAGTAGGATGGGTAGCACCAACTTCGGATGAAAATATCACTGGAAAGAACACAAAAAGCTCTTTCGGACCCATACTTCCTATTCCTTAAAGTTGAGATGAACGCACCAAACGGGACACTCAACCGCAATTACGCGAACCCTAATGCAGATGAACACGACAATACCAACTCCGCTAAAATGCATCTGCAAAAACGAAAGTAAGCACCCTTTTAAAATCTGAAACAGGGAACACTTCTCTGGGACCACAAACTACAATTACCCCTTAAAACAGAAACCAACACCAAGATCTTTATCGTAACAAAGGAAAAATACCATGGATACAACCTCTCTCTACACATCGCACCCTATTATAATACGGCCTCCAAGTCACGTGACTCCAAGTGACGCGACACCAAAAGTAGTGCTGTAACACAGCCTACGTTGTAATATGTTAACTTCTTTGGGCTGCAGGGGTAGTATTGAGTAGCTTGGATAAAAGGTGCCCATTTCAAACGGCCTCGTACTCAATTCTTGCTCGTACAATATGCATATTATTATTACTATTGGATAGAAAACACTCTCAAGTTTCTAAAACCGTTTGAATTATATCTGTGAGTAAAACAGAACTCATTTTGCAGCAAACTTCCTGTCAGAAAGTGAAAAATCTGAAATCTAGGCTCTGTTCCAGGGCCTGCCTATAAATGTGCTTGATATCTATTAGTATACATGCACTTCATACGCCTTCCACTAGATGTCAATAGGCTGTGAGAGGTGAAATGGGGTTTCTAGGTATTTCTATGGTCAAAAGAGAGAGCTTGGAATGACATGACCCCAGAATTCCTTTGTTCAGGAAGCGCATAAAGGTCACCAGTATTGGCTTCTGAAAAGCATTCGTTATAGAAGTATTATATCTCCGGCTTTGATTTTATTTGATAAATGTGATAATATCATCGTAAAGTATGTTTTTTCAATATAGTTTTATTAGATTATTGAAATTTTTTCGGGAGTTTAGGCATGTTGCGTTCTTTGCGTTTGGTGACGAAGGAGAGCTTAGCGCCACTTGGCTAGTTTTGCTTGCTCATTCGAGAGGGAAAAATGCCATTCTAAAACCAAACAACGATTGTTCTGGATAAAGGACCCCTTGTACAACATTCTGATGGAAGATCATCAAAAGTAGGACCCATTTATGATGTTATTTCATATATCTGTCGAACATGTTTACTATTAGTTTGCGCCCAGATTTTGGGCGATCTCTCGCTATAACGTAAGCTGCATGTCGTACTGAAGTTATGTTTAGAATTCTAACACGGCGATTGCATTAAGAACTAGTGTATCTATCATTTCCTATACAACATGTATTTTTTAGTAAAGTTTATGAATAGTTATTTGGTCAGAATAGGTGAGTGTCAGAAACATATACGGAGATTCTGGAAAATAATTGCTACATGGTCACATTGTATAACCACGGATTTCAGCTCTAAATATGCACATTTTCGAACAAACCATATATGTATTGTGTAATATGATGTTATAGGACTGTCATCTGATGAGTTTATGAAGGTTAGTGAAAAAATTAATATCTTTTGCTGGTTTTTTGCTGATTCACAAGATGTTTGTCTTTCATTTGCTGTACACCATGTATTTTTCATAAATGTTTTATGATGAGTATTTAGGTATTTCAATTTGGTCTCTGTAATTGTTCTAGCTGCTTCGGTGCTATTTCCGATTGTAGCTGCAATGTAAAACTATGATTTATACCTCAAATATGCACATTTTTCGAACAAAACATAGATTTATTGTATAACATGTTATAAGACTGTCATCTGATGAAGTTGTTTCTTGGTTAGTTTGGTTGGTTCTTGGTTAGTTTGGTTGGTTTTGTGCATGCTACCTGTGCTGTGAAAAATGTCTGTGCTTTTTTGTATTTGGTGGTGAGCTAACATAAATATACGTGGTGTTTTCGCTGTAAAACATTTAAAAAATCTGACATGTTGGCTGGATTCACAGATGTTTATCTTTCATTTGCTGTATTGGACTTGTTAATGTGTGAAAGTTAAATATTTCTAAAAAATATCTTTTGAATTTCGCGCCCTGCACTTGGACGGGCTGTTGTCATAAGTGTACCGACACCGGCCTGCAGCCATAACAGGTTAAATGTATATTGAGGAACCATAATTACTACTACTGGATAATTGATAGGTACAGTAGTTAACTTCTTGCCACTATAGGGGGTGCTGTTTCGCATTAGCATAATTTGCTCTACAGATTAAACGGCTTCCTACTCAATTCTTGCTAGTACAATATGCATATTATTATTATTATTGGATAGAAAACACTCTCTAGTTTCTATAGCCGTTGGAATTTTGTCTCTGAGTGAAACAGAACTCCTTCTACAGCACTTTTCATGACAGGGAGTGAGATTTCAGACATCTTGGCCCCTGTTCCCAGGTCGGTTGTAATGTCCCTGTAAATGCTATGGAGAAACAGACACTGCCTACGTCTTCCTCTGGATGTCAGTACCGGGTGACGCTTTGAATGGAGTCGATTGCGCAATCAGGGCCTGTATAAAACACGAAATACCGGAAGTAGCTTTCTTTTGCTGCCTGCGCCTGACGCACGAAGGACGTCGGACTTGCCTCCTTCCAAGCGGTTGTTTAGCCAGTAATATTTCTCCGGTCATGTTTTTAGTCGTTATAGGTGTTAAAAACATCATAAGGTAGTTAATTTGAACCGTTTTATAGCAATTTATATCCGTTTAGGGCGATTTTATGGCATTTCTGTGTAATACACTTTGAAGCGCTGGGCACTTTTTGAGTGCATGGTGAACGTTAGTGACCGTTTCGACCGGACAAGAGGAGATCTTTCGACCAAAAGACGATTAGACCGGAGAAAGGATTCATTGCCCAAGATTCTGATGGAAGAACAGCTCATAGTAAGAACAATTTATGATGATAAATCGTGTTTCTGTCGAAAAATGTTAAACGCTTATGCCGCCATTTTGTTTGGTATAGCTTCGCTTGGCGCAACCTGTATTGAAAAGTAAGGATAATTTAAAAAATGTAATTCAGCGATTGTATTAAGAATTAAATTGTCTATCAATCGCTGTCCACCCTGTATTTTTTAGTCAAGTTTATGAGTATTTATGTATAAGACTAGATCACTGTCTAATATGGCGCACGACATTTTCTGACCAGCTGGGCTACTTTTCTCATTGTCTAACCATGATTTTGGTGGCTAAATATGCACATTTTCGAACAAACTCTATATGTATGTTGTAATATGATGTTACAGGAGTGTCATCTGAAGAATTCTGAGAAGGTTAGTGAAAAAATTAATATATTTTGGCGATGATTACGTTATCGCTCTCTTTGGCTAGAATCAATGCTCTGGTAACGTTTGCACATGTGGTATGCTAATATAACGATTTATTGTGTTTTCGCTGTAAAACACTTAGAACATCTGAAATATTGTCTGAATTCACAAGATCTGTGTCTTTCCATTGCTGTGAGCTGTGTATTTTTAAGAAATGTTTTATGATTAGTAATTAGGTAATACACGTTGCTCTGTGTATTTATTCTAGTCGAGTTGTGATGGTGGGTGCAATTGTAAACTATGATTTATACCTGAAATATGCACATTTTTCTAACAAAACCTATCCTATACCATAAATATGTTATCAGACTGTCATCTGATGAGGTTTTTTCTTGGTTAGTGGCTATCAATATCTTTATTTGGCCGAATTGGTGATAGCTACTGATGCAGTAAGAAAATGGTGGAGTAAGAAAATTGTTGTCTTTTGCTAACAGTGGTTAGCTAATAGATTTACATATTGTGTCTTCCCTGTAAAACATTTTACAAATCAGAGATGATGGCTTGAATCACAAGATCTGTATCTTTCATTTGGTGTCTTGGACTTGTGATTTCATGAACATTTTTTTTTATGATATCCCTGTAACTTTAGGCTAGGCTATGCTAGTCAGCTTTTGTGTTGGGGGGGATCCCGGATCCGGGTTTGGTAGGCGTTAGAGGTTAACTGAAGGGTTGTCCCAACTTGTTCAAATCATTATAATACTGCTACTAATAATAGTTATAGCAGTGTTCCTTATCAGGCCAGTATGTATGCAGGTATTTGTATTTACAACCAGCAATACCAAGAAAGGCCAGTAGGTGGTAATGGTACACTGTATGGGTGCAGTTTTCATAAATACAATGAACATGGTGTGATCTCATCTAAAAGACTCTCCATTGAGAACCATCACAAAGTTGGTCTCCGTATTGAATTGACCTTTTATTTTACTTGTTCTGATACATTTACATAGTCATTAAATATGTGCCACTGGCCTGAGTCTATTACAATATCGTTACAAGAACAAAACGCTCAAAATAAGTACAGTTCTAAAAGCGAAAGAACTACTTCAATGAATAACCCAAACAAATCAACCAAAATATCCGCCCCTCTGTCCGCACCTCCGTCCGCACCTCCGTCCGCCCATCCGCTCTTCAATAACTCTACTACGACCACCATTGACTACAACGAGGACCCACAACAGGACGGGGACCAACAACCCAAAGCAGTACCACCACAACACCTCCAGAGGATCGCACTCCAATTTAGAAGGGGAGTCACCTCCCCCAAACCTTGGCCCCTTGGTTCTTGCCATTGCAGCGTTTGTGCACCAATACACCCCTAGCAATTCAGGCCCGTCCGGAGATCTTAAGTGAGGCACACCCTACGGTAACATAAGTAATATCCCACAGCCTGAGGGACATGGACGGATGGTCCCCCCCTTACCCTCTCCACCCCTCTTTGGGACCGTGGAGGCGGAGTGCCCCCGCTGAGCTACGCCCAGAAAAGACGCACCCAAACAAGGCGATGCTACCCCACACAATCAGAGCTCTTAGATATTGAAATAATATGCCAGACACTCTCACCTCTGTGCAGCAGGGGCTGGTTAGCAGCCAAAGACATGCCTTCGCTCCCGGCGAGCCTCCTCGCAACCGTCCGCCTGACCCCTGAGTCGAATATAGTCACTGGGGGTTTAGCACAAGAATGGCAAGGTGGAACTTGGAGGCTACAGTGGAGTGTTGGTGAAATGGGCTTGTGGTGGTTTGGTGGTGTTAAGGTGTTGATCTGTGTACGAGATCTAGTATGACTGTCTCTAATGTGCTGATCTCTATACAACATCTAGTAGAACTGTCTCTAAAGTGTTGATATGTATACAACATCTAGTATGAGGGTCTTTATTTAAGGTGTTGATCGGTATACAACATATAGTATGAGGGTCTTTATTTAAGGTGTTGATCAGTATACAACATCTAGTATGACTGTCTCTAAGGTTTTGATCTGTATACAACATGAGCCAAGAGGGATGAATAATTTTGCAAGGCACTGTAGATTTTGTAATTTTGCATTTTGATACGGGGGTCACCGAAAGAGAAAGAGAAATTCAACACTGTTTTGTCAATCAATCATCGATTATCAAGTTGAAATCAATAGCGAGAGAGGGGGGTTGCATATAATGTTAAAACTAACACAGCTCAAATATCTTCATTTAGGATGATTGTAAATGATCAAATATTTCTTACTAGATATTTAAAAAATGCTCCTAAACACAATTGAACCAGGTGCCTTAGGGTGTCCATAGGGTCTGGCAGCAGGTTGAATGATTGACATCCCCAGTGAGTGCAGAAATATTTGTAATTTTTTATACAGTCCTCTATGGGAATTGAACCCACAACCCTAGCATTGCACACACCATGCTCTACCAACTGAGCCACACGGGACAGGACAGGACAGGACAGGACAGGACAGGACAGGACAGGACAGGACAGGACAGGACAGGACAGGACAGGACAGGACAGGACAGGACAGGACAGACAGACAGACAGACAGACAGACAGACAGACAGACAGACAGACAGACAGACAGACAGACAGACAGACAGACAGACAGACAGACAGACAGACAGACAGATAGATAGACAGACAGAAATAAAGAGAGACAGAGAGTGTCGTGGAAATTTGCAAGATTATGTTATAGTGCTTGTATTGCATTAGAATGGTTGTTTTATTCGACAAAATAGAGGATTCTGTCGAGTATTGTGTGTGTGTGTTCCACTGAGAATGGGCCTCTATGAGATAGCACTGACAGAGGAGATTTACGATGTCTTTGGGTAATAAAGCCTAAAGAGCATTCCAGATAGTAAAGGTAATGTTTTTGTGCTATACCGTACCAGGGTGAGACGGGTTCCAGTTTGGAGTAGGAGGGGGCCAGACACTGGTCTTTGCAATGAGAACTGTTGACACAGAAGTAACTGTCTGCTATGTTTTATAGATATCTTTCATATAAATCTTAACTTCTTGTGAATAGGGGGGAGCTGTTTTCACTTTGGAAAAAATCGTGCATAAAAATTAAACGGCCTCGTACTCTGTTCTAGATCATACAATATGCATATTATTATTACTATTGGATAGAAAACACTCTGAAGTTTCTAAAACTGTTTGAATTATATCTGTGAGTAAAACAGAACTCATTTGGCAGCAAACTTCCATATAGGAAGTGAAAAATCTGAAAACGAGGCTCTGTGTCAGGGCTTGCCTATTCAATTGGCTTTTATTTATCTATATGTATGCACTTCATACGCCTTCCACTAGATGTCAACAGGCAGTGGAAGGTTGAATGGGGTGTCTAGCTTGATCTGAGGCCGAATAAGAGCTTTTGGAGTGGCAGGTCCGGTATTTTGTCAGTTTTCGACAGCGCGCAGGGGAACTCGACATTGTCTTCTGAAAAGCGTTAGGTATACACGGCGAATTGCTCCGGCTCTGATTTTATTTGATACATATGAGAAAAACAACATAAAGTAGGATTTTTCAACCGAGTTTGATCAGTTTATTCAATGTTTATTGGGAATTTTGGAATTTTTCCTTCCATGCGTCAAGAGATGATGGGCATGTTTGCGCCACATGGCTAGCCAAAGTTGCTAATTCGACAGAAGAAATGGACATTCTAAAACCAAACAACGATTTATTCTGGACCTAGGACTCCTTGCACAACATTCTGATGGAAGAACAGCAAAAGTAAGACAACATTTATGATGTTATTTCATATTTATGTGTAATATGTTGACTCCAACACCGCGGAGAATAGGTGAGCGCTGTCTCACAATAACGCATAATGTATGTTGTGGTAAAGTTATTTTTAAAAATCTAACACAGCGGTTGCATTAAGAACCAGTGTATCTTTCATTTGCTGTACAACATGTATTTTTTAGTAAAGTTTATGACGAGTTCTTTGATTAGATTAGGTGACTCTCCAAAATATCTCCGGAGATTTTGGTGAATTGTTGCTACGTATTCACAATGTATAACCACGATTTGCAGCTCTAAATATGCACATTTTCGAACAAAACATAAATGTATTGTATAACATGATGTTATAAGACTGTCATCTGATGAAGTTGTTCAAGGTTAGTGATTAATTTTATCTCTATTTGTGGGTTTTGTGAAAGCTACCTATGCGGTGGAAACATGGTGAAAATATGCCGTGTTTGGCTATTGTGGTTATCTAATATAAATACATATTGTGTTTTCGCTGTAATACATTTTAAAAATCAGAAATGATGGCTGGATTCACAAGATGTTTATCTTTCATTTGCTGTATTGGACTTGTGATTTCATGAAATTATATTATATGATATCCTTGTCCCGTTAGGCTAGGCTATGCTAGTCAGCTTTTTTGATGAGGAGGATCCCGGATCCGGGAGAGAGAAGCGGTAGAGGTTAACCTTTGTGAACTGTTCCTAAGATCTGTGATTCGTCATGTAAGTTGAGGGGGGTGTATCTTGGCTATAAAATATATTTGTATTCTTCTGTAGGGACTCTCAAAATTCATTATAGATAGTGAATTGTTGAAAGTCAAAGGCTAAAGCTTAAAGCTCATTGACTGATGTGTAGTTTGTAACTCTCCTCACTTGGTAATACAGGAAAATGCCACAACAAGAGAAAGACAGATGGATAGAGAGAAAGAAAGACAGACAGACAGACAGAATGAGAATATCCAAATTATTTATTTGAGTACATGTTTATCAGGGTACACACACACACACACACACACAGTCTCTCTCAATTTGATTCAGTTCTCTCTCTAGGTGCAGTGCTGGGCCAGACAGTCGCAGGCGGTGACAGACAGAACGTTGTGATGTGTCAGTGTTCCATTAAAACACAGCAGCGGAACGCTCAGAGCCTCTGTCGCCACAGAAGCACAACACACACACTCCCTCTCCACAGCGTTAGTGTCCAGGGAATATACACTCTTACTACGACACTTCCCCTGAAAGAGAGAGAGAGAAAGAGGAAAAACATTATAAAATCATTAGACACAAAAACAAGTGTGCAGTTAAAATTGGCAATAAACACACAGATTTCTTTACTCAGGGCCGTGGGGTGAGACAGGGATGCAGCTTGAGCCCCACCCTCTTCAACAAATATATCAATAAATTGGCGAGGGCACTAGAACAGTCTGCAGCACCCGGCCTCACGCTAATAGAATCTAAAGTCAAATGTCAAATGTCTACTGTTTGGTGATGATTTGGTGCTTCTGTCCCCAACCAAGGAGGGTCTTCAGCAGTACCTAGATCTGTCCTCAACCAAGGAGGGCCTTCAGCAGTACCTAGATCAGTCCCCAACCAAGGAGGGCCTTCAGCAGTACCTAGATCTGTCCACAACCAAGGAGGGCCTTCAGCAGTACCTAGATCTTCTGTGCAGATTCTGTCAGACCTGCGCCCTGACAGTGAATCTCAGTAAAACAAAAATAATGGTGTCCCAAAAAAGGTCCAGTAGCCAAGACAACAAATACAAATTCTATCTAGACACTGTTGCTGTCACACCCTGATCTGTTTCAGGGTGTGACCTGTCTTTGTGCTTGTCTCCACCCTCCAGGTGTCGCCCATCTTCCCCAGTATCCCCAGTGTATTTATACCTGTGTTTTTTCCCATGCTCCTGTCTTTCTCTAGTTCCTGTTTTCCCGTTTTTGACCATTCTGCCCTGACCCTGAGCCTGCCTGTCGTTTTGTACCTTGTCACACCTCCCTGGATTACTGACCCATGCAAGCCCTGACCCTGAGCCTGCATGCCGTTCTGTACATGACCTCTGCCTGCCCTTGACCTGTCGTTTGCCTGCCCCCTGTTTTTGTAATTAACTTTTGCTACTTCGAAACTGTCTGTACCTGGGTCTTTTCCTGAGCCTTGATAGTTGCCCTAGAGCACACAAAAATATACAGTTGAAGTCGGAAGTTTACATACACCTTGGCCAAATACATTTAAAGTCAGTATTTCACAATTCCTGACATTTAATCCTAGTACAAATTCCCTGTCTTAGGTCAGTTAGGATCACCACTTTATTTTAAGAATGTGACCTGTCAGAATAATAGTAGACAGAATTATTTATTTCAGCTTTTATTTCTTTCATCACATTCCCAGTGGGTCAGAAGTTTACATACACTCAATTAGTATTTGGTAGCATTGCCTTTAAATTGTTTAACTTGGGTCAAACGTTTCAGGTAGCCTTCCACAAGCTTCCCACAATAAGTTGGGTGAATTTTGGCCCATTCCTCCTGACAAACCTGGTGTAACTGAGTCAGGTTTGTTAGGCCTCCTTACTCGAACATACTTTTTCAGTTCTGCCCACAAATTTTTTATGGGATTGAGGTCAGGGCTTTGTGTTGGCCACTCCAATACCTTGACTTTCTTGTCCTTAAGCCATTTTGCCACAACTTTGGAAGCATGCTTTGGGTCATTGTCCATTTGGAAGACCCATTTGCGACCAAGATTTAACTTCACTAGGGTAGGGGGCAGCATTCGGAATTTTGGATGAAATGCATGCCAAAATTAAACTGCCTGCTTCTCGGGCCCAGAAGATATGATATGCATATAACTGGTAGATTTGGATAGAAAACACTCTAACGTTTCCAAAATTGTTAAAATAGTGTCTGTGAGTATAACAGATGTCTCGTTCTGACCATAGTTCTTGTGTGTTTTACTTGTTTTAGTGTTGGTCAGGACGTGAGCTGGGTGGGCATTCTATGTTGTGTGTCTAGTTTGTCTGTTTCTATGTTTGGCCTAATATGGTTCTCAATCAGAGGCAGGTGTTTTGTGTTGTTTCTGATTGGGAATCATATTTAGGTGGCTTGTTTTGTGTTGGGGTTTGTGGGTGGTTGTCTTCTGTCTTTGTGTTCTGCACCAGATAGGACTGTCTCGGTTTTCACGTTTGTTATTTTGTATTTTGTATAGTGTTCACGTTATCGTCTCTTTGTTTATTAAACATGTTGAACACTAGCCGCGCTGCATTTTGGTCCTCTCCTTCACCAACGGAAGAAAACCGTTACAACAGAACTGATTTGGCAGGCGAAAACCTGAGAAAAATCTATTCAGGAAGTAGTTATTTATTTGGTTTTGTAGTTATCTATTCAATGCCATTACAGAATCCATTGACTTAGGACTCAAATTGCAGTTTCTATGCCTTCCACTAGATGTCAACAGTCTTTAGAAATTGTTTCAGGCTTGTATTCTGAAAATGAAGAAGTAAGAGCAGTCAGAATGAGTGGACCCTAAAGTGTCACAGAGCTTTTTCATGCGCGAGACCGAGAGAATGCCTTTCTTGTTTACCTTTTAAATTGATGACGTTATTGTCCGGTTTAAATATTATCGATTATTTAGGCTAAAAACTAACTGAGGAATGAATATAAACATCGTTTGACATGTTTCTATGAACTTTACGGATACAATTTGGATTTTTTTGTCTTCCTGTTTTGACTGCGTTTGAGCCTGTGGATTACTAAAGAAAACGCACAAACAAAACTGAGGTTTTTGGATATAAAGAGACTTTATCGAACAAAAGGAACATTTATTGAGTAAATTAATGTCTGCTGAGTGTAACCATATGAAGATCATCAAAGGTAAGGGATTAATTTTATCTCTATTTCTGACATGTGTAACTGTTCTACTTGGCTGGCTACTGTTTGTAATGATTTGTCTAGTGGGCTATGTTCTCAAATAATCGTAAGGTATGCTTTCGTCGTAAAGCATTTTTAAAATCTGACACCGTGGTTGGATTCACAAGAAGTTAATCTTTAAACCTATGTAAAATATGTATTTTTTCTGAATTTTTATAATGAGTATTTCTGTATTTGAATTTGACGCCAGCAGTTTCACTGGCTGTTGAAGAGGTGGGACGCTACCGTCTCACGTGCCCAAGAGAGGTTAACTTCATGACTGATGTCTTGAAATGTTACTTCAATATATCCACATAATTTTCCTGCCTCATGATGCCATCTATTTTGTGAAGTGCACCAGTCCCTCCTGCAACAAAGCACCCCCACAACATGATGCTGCCACCCCCGTGCTTCACAGATGGGATGGTGTTCTTCGGCTTGCAAGCTTCACCCTTTTTCCTCCAAACATAACAATGGTCATTATGGCCAAACAGTTCTATTTTTGTTTCATTAGACCAGAGGACATTTCTCCAAAAAGTACAATCTTTGTCCCCATGTGCAGTTGCAAACCGTAGTCTGGCTTTCTTATGGCGGTTTTGGAGCAGTAGCTTCTTCCTTGCTGAGCGGCCTTTCAGGTTATGTCGACATAGGACTCGTTTTACTGTGGATAAAGATTCTTTTGTACCTGTTTCCTCCAGCATCTTCGCAAGGTCCTTTGCTGTTGTTCTGGGAATGATTTGCTCTTTTCGCACCAAAGTACATTCATCTCTAGGAGACAGAACGCGTCTCCATCCTGAGCGGTGTGATGGCTGCGTGGTCCCATGGTGTTTATACTTGCGTACTATTGTTTGTACAGATGAACGTGGTACCTTCAGACGATTGGAAATTGCTCCCAAGGATGAACCAGACTTGTGGAGGTCTACAATTTCTTTTCTGAGGTCTTGGCAGATTTCTTTTGATTTTCCCATGATGTCAAGCAAAGAGGCACTGAGCCTGAAGGTAGGCCTTGAAATACATCCACAGGTACATCTCCAATTGACTCAAATGATGTCAATTAGCCTATCAGAAGCTTCTAAAGCCATGACATAATTTCTGAAATTTTCCAAGCTGTTTAAAGGCACAGTCACCTTATTGTATGTCAACTTCTGACCAACTAGAATTGTGATACAGTGAATTATAAGTGAAATAATCTGTCTGTAAACAATTGTTGGAAAAATGACTTGTGTCATGCACAAAGTAGATGTCCTAACCGACTAACCAAAACTATAGTTTGTTAACAAGACATTTGTGGAGTGGTTGAAAAATGAGTTTTAATGACTCCAACTTAAGTGTATGTAAACTTCCGACTTCAACTGTACCTACCTCTGCCTAATCATCAACATAAGGCAATGAACGATCTGAGAGACAAGGCAAAAAAAAATTCCCGTGTGATGGACAACTTTCTGGAGGACGATCGTGCTGACTCTCCCTGAATGAACATTTATCAAACAATGAGGAAATCCCTGATTCAATAAAAAAAAATATTGAACCAGTCTACTGATGACAGTGGTGGGGAAGAAACCGGGGGAAGAAACAGTGCCGCTGTCACGGAAACAAGTTGAGCTAGTTTTGGATTGCCTGGTGGAAGCAGAGAGATGATTGCCAAATGCAGAGAGAGTCCAAAAGAGAACACATTTTGTCAGAAAGTTGTTTTCATTTTAAGTTAAAGCTTACTGTTAGCTAGATAGCTAATTTTAGCTGGCTGGCTCTTTAGCTAACATTACGTGTATGATCTGTGTAGTAATATTATTCGTATCGCAGAAAGCCATTTGTATTGGTAGTTATAGCCTTATTTTTGCTAGCTAGCTAACATTGACCATAGTTGGTTAGCTTTAGTTACCTGCAGACTCATGCATGGTAGTATTACCGCATTCAAAACAACTGGGAACTTGGAAAAATGCGAGGTCAAATCATGACATCAGTAATCTTCAGGTCTGAAAGTCGGAGCTCTAGAAAGAGGCCCGAGTTCGAATTCAAAATTGGATGACCGTTTTAATAAATAAAAAAATTCTGAGTGCCCAGTTGTTTTGAACGCGGCATTATAGTTGGGATTAGGATTCATTGTTTAGCTAGCTACATGTATTTAACAAAATACTGCACTATGCAATAACCATCTCACTGCACCGTTTACACCTTCTGCATCCTGTGCATGTGACACACTTAGATTTTATTTGATATAGTGTGTGTTTACCAGAGACAGAAATGTGAAAAACAACATGACCTGTACGAAAGTCAGATTAAGATATAGGCAAAGGACTACATAAAGTAATAAAAAATAAAAAAACGTTTTGCTACTACATTCAGCACTTTTAGTTAGCTAGCTAACAGACATTTGGAAAAATGTGTCATTAACTATGGTTAGCTAGCATTAGCAACGTTTTCAATGAGAGCTAGCTAACCAGCTAGCTAGCAAACCATGCAACAGAAACATTTTGGATTTGAAAAACACTTCAACAGTCTCAATATTTCAGCTATCAGTTGCAAGTAGTTACCCCTGATGCACTTTTAAATTATATAGCCATAAAAAATTATTTTTTAAATAAAAACTATAAGTTTTGTTGACTGTTGCTATCCATCGAAAAATTCAGATTGGTTGCCCAAACCATGTATTGTGTGTTTAAGAGTGAGAGTCTCTGCTAAATATTTGTGTGTGTTCTCACCTCACAGTAGTGTAGTTCTATCTGTTGTTGTGACTGACAGTCGTCCACTTTGATGTAGTTGAGTGTTCCCACTGTCTTCCTACACTCTGGCTCTGTACCTACAGATACACACACACACTCAGTACACCTACACTCTGGCTCTGTACCTACAGATACACACACACACTCAGTACACTTACACTCTGGCTCTGTACCTACAGATACACACACACACTCAGTACACTTACACTCTGGCTCTGTACCTACAGATACACACACACACTCAGTACCGACACCAACACACACACACACGCACACTCAGTACCGACACCAACACACACTCAGTACCGACACCAACACACACTCAGTACCGACACCAACACACACTCACACACACACACACACACACACAGTATGGACACACTCAGTACACCTACACAATAAGGACACACACTCAGTACACCTACACAATAAGGACACACACTCAGTACACACACACACTCAGTATAAACACACACAGTTAATAATATAAACACACACACACACATTACAATCACACAGTACAGACACAAACACAAGGTACAGACACAATCACACAGTACAGACACAATCACACAGTACAGACACAAACACACAGTACAGACACAATCACACAGTACAGACACAATCACACAGTACAGACACAAACACACAGTACAGACACAATCACACAGTACAGACACAATCACACAGTACAGACACAATCACACAGTACAGACACAATCACACAGTACAGACACAAACACACAGTACAGACACAATCACACAGTACAGACACAATCACACAGTACAGACACAAACACACAGTACAGACACAATCACACAGTACAGACACAAACACAAGGTACAGACACAATCACACAGTACAGACACAAACACACAGTACAGACACAAACACACAGTACAGACACAAACACACAGTACAGACACAAACACAAGGTACAGACACAAACACAAGGTACAGACACAAACACAAGGTACAGACACAAACACACAGTACAGACACAATCACACAGTACAGACACAAACACACAGTACAGACACAATCACACAGTACAGACACAAACACAAGGTACAGACACAAACACACAGTACAGACACAATCACACAGTACAGACACAAACACAAGGTACAGACACAAACACACAGTACAGACACAATCACACAGTACAGACACAAACACAAGGTACAGACACAAACACAAGGTACAGACACAAACACACAGTACAGACACAATCACACAGTACAGACACAATCACACAGTACAGACACAATCACACAGTACAGACACAAACACACAGTACAGACACAAACACACAGTACAGACACAAACACAAGCTACAAACACCCTGTAGATGATACTCACACATCTCACAGCAGCTGGTTCCTATCTGGCTGATCTTCCCCTGAACACAGAGACGGTTAGACATATCATATATAAAACACAACAGAGACATATCATATAATATAAAACACAACAGAGACATATCATATATATCATATAATATAAAACACAGCAGACACATCACATATATTATATAATATAAAACACAACAGAGACATATCATATAATATAAAACACAACAGAGACATTTGATATAGATACACTACACGGCCAAATGTATGTGGACACCTTCTCGTCCAACATCTCATTCCAAAATCATGGGCATTAACATGGAGCTGGTCCCCCCTTTCCTGCTATAACAGCATTCACTCTTCTGGGAAGGCTTTCCAATAGATGTTGGAACATTGCAGCAGGGACTTGCTTCCATTCAGCCACAAGAGCATTAGTGAGGTCGGGCACTGATGTTGGCGATTAGGCCTGGCTCGCAGTCGGCGTTCCAATTCATCCCAAAGGTGTTCGATGGGGTTGAGTTCAGGGCTCTGTGCAGGCCAGTCAAGTTCTTCCACATTGATGTCGACAAATCATTTCTGTATGGACCTGCTTTGTGCACAGGAGCATTGTCATGCTGAAACAGGAAAGGGCCTTCCCCAAACTGTTCAAACAAAGTTGGAAACAAAGAATTGTCTAGAATGTCAGTGTATGCTGTAGTGTTAATATACCCCTTCACTGGAATTAAAGGGCCTAGCCCGAAACATGAAAGACAGCCCCAGACCATTATTCCCCCTCCACCAAACTTTACAGTTGGCACTATGCATTGGGCCAGGTAGCTTTCTGTTGACAATCCGCCAAACCCATATTTGTCCGTTGGACTGCCAGATGGTGAAGCGTGATTCATCACTCCGGAGAACGCGTTTCCACTGAGTCCAATGGCACCAAGCTTTATACCACTCCAGCCAACGCTTGGCATTGCGCTTGGTGATCTTAGGCTTGTGTGTGGCTGCTCGACCATGGAAACACATTTCATGAAGCACCCGACGAACAGTTCTTGTGCTGACGTTACTTCCAGAGGAAGTTTAGAACTCAGTAGTGAGTGTTGCAACCGAGGACAGATTATTTTTCAGCACTCGGCAGTCCCATTCTGTAAGCTTGTGTGGTCTACCACTTCGCGGCTGAGACATTGTTGCTCCTAGACATTTCCACTTCACGATAACAACACACACATTTTACCGGGGAAGCTTTTGCAGGGCAGAAATTTTACGAACTGACTTGTTGGAATGGTGGCATCTTATGACGGTGTCACGTTGAAAGTCACTGAGCTCTTCAGTAAAGCCATTTTACTACCAATGTTTGTCTATGGAGATTGCATGGCTGTGTCCTCGATTTTATACACCTGTCAGCAACCGGTGTGGCTGAAATAGCTGAATTCACTCATTTGAAGGGTTGTCCACATACCTTTGGACATGTAGTGTTTGTGGAGCTGTAATGTGTAAAATGTGGTAGTGTTGTGGTTGGATGTAGGTGGTGTTATGTTGTATTGAGGGTTAGCGTTGGATAGTAGGTGGTGTTGTATTGTTGTCTTATATTAGGGTTCGAGTTAGGTTTAGGTAGTCATAGGGAGTTTCTCAACATGGATGCTACCGTGCTCCACCCTATCATGCTCTGAGTGCATTCTCCCATGACGTTCCCTGGAGGAGGAGAGTGTGGAGAACACATACAACTTTACATAGCCAGTAATCCCTATTGACTTACTATGGGCTTGTGATCTAGACACACTGGTTATTGTAGGCAGGTAACCATGCCAATGTTAACACTGTATGTATTTATTAACGCATCAGGAAAAACTATTGAAGTCAGGCAACATATGAGACGTGAATTGACCACTTTTCATTCCAAAGTATATTTTCTGTCACTTCAGTTTAATTCCAGCCACCATTGTTTTCAAGAAATGTTGCGTCTTTTTTTACATGGTTGCGTCATATTTCTGTGCATACTTTCAGATGAAGCAGCGATGCTTCAAAATATGTACCAACGGAGTACGCACCTGAGAAGTGTCTCTGTACTCACACTTTCATTTGGACACATGCCATGACCCTCCCGTGGTGCAATGTGCTCAAAGCTCAGAGCACGGTAATACGGTAGCACAGTAGTACAGTAGTACGCATTTAGAGAAATACCCATAGTGTTGTTTGGTGGTGGTATTGTGGTTATAGTACTGTATCAAGGATTAGTGTTGTGGTTGGATGTGTTGTGATGAGGGTTAATGGTTGTGTTGTGATGAGGGTTAATGGTTGTATTGTGGTTGTGTTGTGATGAGGGTTAATGGTTGTATTGTGGTTGTATTGTGGTTGTGTTGTGATGAGGGTTAATGGTTGTGTCGTGGTTGTATTGTGGTTGTGTTGTGATGAGGGTTAATGGTTGTATTGTGGTTGTATTGTGGTTGTGTTGTGATGAGGGTTA
>NW_024061176.1:0-105000 GCF_016432855.1 Salvelinus namaycush | reverse complement strand
GGCTACACAGCTATACCACCAGAAGAAGACAGAGGGTGATGGTTACTAGCCTGGCTACACAGCTTTATCACCAGAAGAAGACAGAGGGTGATGGTTACTAGCCTGGCTCCACAGCTTTATCACCAGAAGAAGACAGAGGGTGATGGTTACTAGCCTGGCTACACAGCTTTATCACCAGAAGAAGACAGAGGGTGATGGTTACTAGCCTGGCTCCACAGCTTTATCACCAGAAGAAGACAGAGGGTGATGGTTACTAGCCTGGCTCCACAGATATACCACCAGAAGAAGACAGAGGGTGATGGTTACTAGCCTGGCTACACAGCTACACCACCAGAAGAAGACAGAGGGTGATGGTTACTAGCCTGGCTACACAGCTACACCACCAGAAGAAGACAGAGGGGGATGGTTACTAGCCTGGCTACACAGCTTTATCACCAGAAGAAGACAGAGGGTGATGGTTACTAGCCTGGCTCCACAGCTACACCACCAGAAGAAGACAGAGGGTGATGGTTACTCGCCTGGCTACACACCTACACTTTTTTATAGACCGAGTCACTGGGGCTTCCTGCTTTAATTTTAGCTTGTAAGCAGGAATCAGGAGTATAGAGTTGTGGTCAGATACACCAAATGGAGGGCGAAGGAGAGCTTTGTACGTGTCTCTGTGTGTGGAGTACAGGTGATTTTTTTTCCCCCTCTGGTTGCACATTTAACATGTTGATAGAAATTTGGTAGAACTGATTTAAGTTTCCCTGCATTAAAGTCTCCGGGCACTAGGAGCGCCGCCTCTGGGTGAGTGGTTTCCTGTTTGCTTATTTCCTTATACAGCTGACTGAGTGCGGTCTTAATGCCAGCATCCGTATGTGGTGGTAAATAAACAGCCACGAAAAGTATAGCTGAAAACTCTCTAGGCAAGTAGTGTGGCCTGCAATTTATCACAATATACTCTACTTCAGGCGAGCAAAATCTAGAGACTTCCTTAGATTTTGTGCACCAGCTGTTGTTTACAAATATGCACAGACCGCCCCCCATCATCTTAACGGAGTGTGCTATTCTATCTTGCCGGTGCAGCGTATATCCCGCTAGCTGAATATCCATGTCATCATTCAGCCACGATTCCGTGACACATAGGATATTACAGTTTTTGATGTCCCGTTGGTAGGATATTCGTGATCGTACCTTGTCTAATTTATTGTCCAATGATTGCACTTTGGCGAATAGTATTGACGGTAACGGCAGCTTTTCCAGCCGCCTTCGCCGGGTCCTGACCAGGCATCCGGCTCTTTGTCCTCTGTACCTGCATCGCTTCCTCTGGCAAATAATGGGGATGTCGGTCCTGTGGGGTCTTTGGAGAATGTCTTGTGCGTCGTCTTTGTTGTAGAAAAAAATCTTTGTCTAATCCGAGGTGAGTGATCGCTGGCCTGATATCTAATCCGAGGTGAGTGATCGTTGGCCTGATATCTAATCCGAGGTGAGTGATCGCTGTCCTGATATCTAATCCGAGGTGAGGGATCGCTGTCCTGATATCTAATCCGAGGTGAGGGATCGCTGTCCTGATATCTAATCCGAGGTGAGTGATCGCTGTCCTGATCTCTAATCCGAGGTGAGGGATCGCTGGCCTGTCATCTAATCCGAGGTGAGTGATCGCTGGCCTGATATCTAATCCGAGGTGAGTGATCGCTGGTCTGATATCTAATCCGAGGTGAGTGAATGCTGGCCTGTCATCTAATCCGAGGTGAGTGATCGCTGGCCTGTCATCTAATCCGAGGTGAGGGATCGCTGGCCTGTCATCTAATCCGAGGTGAGGGATCGCTGGCCTGATATCTAATCCGAGGTGAGTGATCGCTGGCCTGATATCTAATCCGAGGTGAGTGATCGCTGGCCTGTCATCTAATCCGAGGTGAGGGATCGCTGGCCTGATATCTAATCCGAGGTGAGTGATCGCTGGCCTGTCATCTAATCCGAGGTGAGTGATCGCTGGCCTGATATCTAATCCGAGGTGAGTGATCGCTGGCCTGATATCTAATCCGAGGTGAGTGATCGCTGGCCTGATATCTAATCCGAGGTGAGTGATCGCTGTCCTGTCATCTAATCCGAGGTGAGTGATCGCTGTCCTGTCATCTAATCCGAGGTGAGTGATCGCTGGCCTGTCATCTAATCCGAGGTGAGGGATCGCTGGCCTGATATCTAATCCGAGGTGAGTGATCGCTGGGCTGATATCTAATCCGAGGTGAGTGATCACTGGCCTGTCATCTAATCCGAGGTGAGTGATCGCTGGCCTGATATCTAATCCGAGGTGAGTGATCGCTGTCCTGATATCTAATCCGAGGTGAGTGATCGCTGTCCTGTCATCTAATCCGAGGTGAGTGATCGCTGGCCTGTCATCTAATCCGAGGTGAGGGATCGCTGTCCTGATATCTAATCCGAGGTGAGTGATCGCTGGCCTGATATCTAATCCGAGGTGAGTGATCGCTGTCCTGTCATCTAATCCGAGGTGAGGGATCGCTGTCCTGTCATCTAATCCGAGATGAGGGATCGCTGGCCTGATATCTAATCCGAGGTGAGTGATTGCTGGTCTGATATCTAATCCGAGGTGAGTGATCGCTGGCCTGTCATCTAATCCGAGGTGAGTGATCGCTGGCCTGATATCTAATCCGAGGTGAGTGATCGCTGGCCTGATATCTAATCCGAGGTGAGGGATCGCTGGCCTGTCATCTAATCCGAGGTGAGTGATCGCTGGTCTGATATCTAATCCGAGGTGAGTGATCGCTGGTCTGATATCTAATCCGAGGTGAGGGATCGCTGTCCTGATATCTAATCCGAGGTGAGTGATCGCTGTCCTGTCATCTAATCCGAGGTGAGGGATCGCTGGCCTGATATCTAATCCGAGGTGAGTGATCGCTGGCCTGATATCTAATCCGAGGTGTGGGATGGCTGGCCTGATATCTAATCCGAGGTGAGGGATCGCTGGCCTGATATCTAATCCGAGGTGAGTGATCGCTGTCCTGATATCTAATCCGAGGTGAGGGATCGCTGGCCTGATATCTAATCCGAGGTGAGTGATCGCTGTCCTGTCATCTAATCCGAGGTGAGTGATCGCTGGCCTGATATCTAATCCGAGGTGAGTGATCGCTGTCCTGTCATCTAATCCGAGGTGAGTGATCGCTGGCCTGTCATCTAATCCGAGGTGAGGGATCGCTGTCCTGATATCTAATCCGAGGTGAGTGATCGCTGGCCTGATATCTAATCCGAGGTGAGTGATCGCTGTCCTGTCATCTAATCCGAGGTGAGGGATCGCTGACCTGTCATCTAATCCGAGGTGAGGGATCGCTGGCCTGATATCTAATCCGAGGTGAGTGATCGCTGGCCTGATATCTAATCCGAGGTGAGTGATCGCTGGCCTGTCATCTAATCCGAGGTGAGTGATCGCTGGCCTGATATCTAATCCGAGGTGAGTGATCGCTGGCCTGATATCTAATCCGAGGTGAGGGATCGCTGGCCTGTCATCTAATCCGAGGTGAGTGATCGCTGGTCTGATATCTAATCCGAGGTGAGTGATCGCTGGTCTGATATCTAATCCGAGGTGAGGGATCGCTGTCCTGATATCTAATCCGAGGTGAGTGATCGCTGTCCTGTCATCTAATCCGAGGTGAGGGATCGCTGGCCTGATATCTAATCCGAGGTGAGTGATCGCTGGCCTGATATCTAATCCGAGGTGTGGGATCGCTGGCCTGATATCTAATCCGAGGTGAGGGATCGCTGGCCTGATATCTAATCCGAGGTGAGTGATCGCTGTCCTGATATCTAATCCGAGGTGAGGGATCGCTGGCCTGATATATAATCCGAGGTGAGTGATCGCTGTCCTGTCATCTAATCCGAGGTGAGTGATCGCTGGCCTGATATCTAATCCGAGGTGAGGGATCGCTGTCCTGTCATCTAATCCGAGGTGAGGGATCGCTGGCCTGATATCTAATCCGAGGTGAGGGATCGCTGTCCTGATATCTAATCCGAGGTGAGGGATCGCTGGCCTGATATCTAATCCGAGGTGAGTGATCGCTGTCCTGTCATCTAATCCGAGGTGAGGGATCGCTGGTCTGTCATCTAATCCGAGGTGAGTGATTGCTGGCCTGATATCTAATCCGAGGTGAGGGATCGCTGGCCTGATCTCTAATCCGAGGTGAGGGATCGCTGGCCTGATATCTAATCCGAGGTGAGGGATCGCTGTCCTGTCATCTAATCCGAGGTGAGTGATCGCTGGCCTGATATCTAATCCGAGGTGAGGGATCGCTGGCCTGATATCTAATCCGAGGTGAGGGATCGCTGTCCTGTCATCTAATCCGAGGTGAGGGATCGCTGTCCTGATATCTAATCCGAGGTGAGTGATCGCTGTCCTGATATCTAATCCGAGGTGAGGGATCGCTGTCCTGTCATCTAATCCGAGGTGAGGGATCGCTGGCCTGATATCTAATCCGAGGTGAGTGATCGCTGTCCTGTCATCTAATCCGAGGTGAGGGATCGCTGGCCTAATATCTAATCCGAGGTGAGTGATCGCTGGCCTGATATCTAATCCGAGGTGAGTGATCGCTGTCCTGTCATCTAATCCGAGGTGAGTGATCGCTGTCCTGTCATCTAATCCGAGGTGAGGGATCGCTGGCCTGATATCTAATCCGAGGTGAGTGATCGCTGGCCTGATATCTAATCCGAGGTGAGTGATCGCTGTCCTGTCATCTAATCCGAGGTGAGTGATCGCTGTCCTGTCATCTAATCCGAGGTGAGTGATCGCTGGCCTGTCATCTAATCCGAGGTGAGTGATCGCTGTCCTGTCATCTAATCCGAGGTGAGTGATCGCTGGCCTGATATCTAATCCGAGGTGAGTGATCGCTGGCCTGTCATCTAATCCGAGGTGAGTGATCGCTGTCCTGATATCTAATCCGAGGTGAGTGATCGCTGGTCTGATATCTAATCCGAGGTGAGTGATCGCTGTCCTGATATACAGAAGTTATTTTTTGCTGTAAGATACGGTTGCAGAAACATTATGTACAAAATAAGTTATAAATAACTCGAAAAAAACACATAGTAGCACCATTTGTTGGGCGCCCCTAAAACTGCTGCCATTTCTTCCGGAGCCATTTTTGTGTTGACTCACATTAAGCATCTCCAATCCAAAATTAAATCTAGAATCAGCTTCCTATTTCGCTACAAAGCATCCAGCACTTGACCTCGGCGATGTCATTTACAAAATAGCCTCCAACACTCTACTCAGCAAATTATCACAGTGCCATCCATTTTGTCACCAAAGCCCCATATACTACCCACCACTGCGACCTGTATGCTCTTGTTGGCTGGCCCTCGCTTCATATTCATCGCCAAACCCACTGGCTACAGGTTATGCATCAGCTGTCAGAGCAGCTCACAGAAAATTGCACCTTTACATAGTCCACCTGTAAATAGCCCATCCAACTACCTCATCCCCATATTGGGTTTTTTCTCCTTTGCACCCCTGTATCTCTACTTGCACATTCATCTTCTGAAAATCTAACACTCCAGTGTTTAATTGCTAAATTGTAATTACTTCGCCACTACGGGCCATTTATTGCCTTACCTCCCAAATCTTACCTCATTTGCACACACTGTATACACACTGTATACAGATTTTCTATTGTGTTATTGACTGTACGATTACTTATTCCATGTGTAACTCTGTGTTGTTGTTTGTGTGTCACTGCTTTGCTTTATCTTGGCCCTGCTGCAGTTGTAAAGGAGAACTTGTTCTCAACTGGCCTACCTGGTTAACTTCTCTAGGATAGGGGGCAGCATTTCCACGTTTGGATGAAAAGCGTGCCCAGAGTAAACTGCCTCCTACTCAGTCCCAGATGCTAATATATGCATATTATTAGTAGTATTGGATAGAAAACACTCTGAAGTTTCTAAAACTCTTTGAATCATCTCTATGACTATAACAGAACTTATTTGGCAGGCAAAACCCCGAGGACAAACCATTGAGATTGTTTTTTTTTTTAGGTCACTCTCTTTTCAATGAGGTTTCATTGGGAATCCAGATTTCTAAGGGACCTTTTTGCAGTTACTATCGCTTCCACTGGATGTCAAGAGTCTTTAGAAATTGGTTGAGGTTTTTCCTTTCAGAAATGAAGAAGTAGCCATGTTCAGAATGAGGCTCCAGTGAAGTGTACTGTTTGTTAGAGGCGCCGGACCAGAAAGCATGCTACACATTGTTTTCCTCCGGTATTGAACACAGATCATCCCGTCTTCAATTTTATCGATTATTTACGTAAAAAAATACCTAAAGTTGTATTCAAAAAGTAGTTTGAAATGTTTGGACAAAGCTTACAGGTAACTTTTGAGATATTTTGTAGTCACGTTGTGCACGTTGGAACCGGTGTTTTTCTGGATCAAACGCGCCAAATAAATGGACATTTTGGATATATATCGACAGAATTAATTGAATAAAAGGACCATTTGTGATGTTTATGGGACATATTGGAGTGGCAACAGAAGAAGCTTGTCAAAGGTAAGGCATGAATTATATCTTTATTTCTGCGTTTTGTGTCGCGTCTGGAGGGTTGAAATATGATGGTCTGTGTTTGTTTGCTTGGTTGCTATCCTCAGATAATAGCATTGTTTGCTTGGTTGCTATCCTCAGATAATAGCATTGTTTGCTTGGTTGCTATCCTCAGATAATAGCATCGTTTGCTTGGTTGCTATCCTCAGATAATAGCATCGTTTGCTTGGTTGCTATCCTCAGATAATAGCATTGTTAGCTTGGTTGCTATCCTCAGATAATAGCATTGTTTGCTTGGTTGCTATCCTCAGATAATAGCATCGTTTGCTTGGTTGCTATCCTCAGATAATAGCATCGTTTGCTTGGTTGCTATCCTCAGATAATAGCATCGTTTGCTTGGTTGCTATCCTCAGATAATAGCATTGTTAGCTTGGTTGCTATCCTCAGATAATAGCATTGTTTGCTTGGTTGCTATCCTCAGATAATAGCATCGTTTGCTTGGTTGCTATCCTCAGATAATAGCATCGTTTGCTTGATTGCTATCCTCAGTTAATAGCATTGTTTGCTTGGTTGCTATCCTCAGATAATAGCATTGTTTGCTTGGTTGCTATCCTCAGATAATAGCATCGTTTGCTTGGTTGCTATCCTCAGATAATAGCATTGTTTGCTTTAGCCGTAAGGTTTTTTTGATGTATATTGTATATTGAATGTGTGATTTCATGAAAGTTTAATTTGTATTGTAATTTACTTGAATTTGGAGCTCTGCATTTTCACTGGATGTTGGCCAGGTGGGACGTTACCGTGCCACATATCCCAGAGAGTTTAAATAAAGGTGAAGAAGAAAAAGAAACATTTCCGCAACTTTCACGAGCTGCTGCAGCGATGCAGCATTCTCTGCATGACATTTTTCTATTGGCCTACAGGAAACACCAAGAAAACTGAGGTCATCAACCCATCCTCAGTTAACCCTAGCCCATCCTCCCTTAACCCTAATCCTAGCCCATCCTCCATTAACCCTAACCCATCCTCAGTTAACCCTAACCCATCCTCAGTTAACCCTAACCCATCCTCAGTTAACCCTAACCCAGCCTCAGTTAACCCTAGCCCATCCTCAGTTAACCCTAACCCATCCTCAGTTAACCCTAACCCATCCTCAGTTAACCCTAACCCATCCTCAGTTAACCCTAGACCATCCTCAGTTAACCCTAGACCATCCTCAGTTAACCCTAACCCATCCTCAGTTAACCCTAACCCATCCTCAGTTAACCCTAACCCATCCTCAGTTAACCCTAGCCCATCCTCAGTTAACCCTAACCCATCCTCAGTTAACCCTAGCCCATCCTCAGTTAACCCTAGACCATCCTCAGTTAACCCTAACCCTAGCCGATCCTCCGTTAACCCTAACCCATCCTCAGTTAACCCTAGACCATCCTCAGTTAACCCTAGACCATCCTCAGTTAACCCTAACCCATCCTCAGTTAACCCTAACCCATCCTCCGTTAACCCTAACCCATCCTCAGTTAACCCTAACCCATCCTCAGTTAACCCTAACCCAGCCTCAGTTAACCCTAACCCAGCCTCAGTTAACCCTAACCCATCCTCAGTTAACCCTAGCCCATCCTCCATTAACCCTAACTCATCCTCAGTTAACCCTAGCCCATCTTCCATTAACCCTAACCCTAGCCCATCCTCTGTTAACCCTAACCCATCCTCTGTGAACCCTAACCCTAACCCATCCTCAGTTAACCCTAGCCCATCCTCAGTTAACCCTAACCCATCCTCAGTTAACCCTAACACATCCTCAGTTAACCCTAACCCATCCTCAGTTAACCCTAACCCATCCTCAGTTAACCCTAGACCATCCTCAGTTAACCCTAGCCCATCCTCAGTTAACCCTAGCCCATCTTCCACTAACCCTAACCCTAACCCATCCTCTGTTAACCCTAACCCAGCCTCAGTTAACCCTAACCCAGCCTCAGTTAACCCTAACCCATCCTCAGTTAACCCTAACCCATCCTCAGTTAACCCTAGCCCATCCTCAGTTAAGCCTAACCCATCCTCAGTTAACCCTAACCCAGCCTCAGTTAACCCTAACCCATCCTCAGTTAACCCTAGCCCATCCCCAGTTAACCCTAACCCATCCTCAGTTAACCCTAACCATCCCATTACCCTAGCCCATCTCAGTAACCCTAACCCATCCTCAGTTAACCCTAGCCCATCCTCAGTTAACCCTAGACCATCCTCAGTAAACTAACCCTAGCCGATCCTCCGTTAACCCTAACCCATCCTCAGTTAACCCTAGACCATCCTCAGTTAACCCTAGACCATCCTCAGTTAACCCTAACCCATCCTCAGTTAACCCTAACCCATCCTCCGTTAACCCTAACCCATCCTCAGTTAACCCTAACCCATCCTCAGTTAACCCTAACCCAGCCTCAGTTAACCCTAACCCAGCCTCAGTTAACCCTAACCCATCCTCAGTTAACCCTAGCCCATCCTCCATTAACCCTAACTCATCCTCAGTTAACCCTAGCCCATCTTCCATTAACCCTAACCCTAGCCCATCCTCTGTTAACCCTAACCCATCCTCTGTGAACCCTAACCCTAACCCATCCTCAGTTAACCCTAGCCCATCCTCAGTTAACCCTAACCATCCTCAGTTAACCTAACATCCTCAGTAACCCTAACCCATCCTCAGTTAACCCTAACCATCCTCAGTACCTAGACATCCTCAGTTAACCCTAGACCATCCTCAGTTAACCTAGCCCATCTCCACTAACCCTAACCCTAACCCACTCTGTTAACCCTAACCCAGCCTCAGTTAACCTAACCAGCCTCACTCAGTATACCCTAACCCATCCTCAGTTAACCCACCATCCCATAACCTAACCATCCTCAGTTAACCCATAGCCATCCTCAGTTAAGCCTAACCCATCCCAGTTAACCCTAACCCAGCCTCAGTTAACCCTAACCCATCTCAGTTACCCTAGCATCCCCAGTTAACCTAACCATCCTCAGTTACCCAACCCAGCCTCAGTTAACCCTAACCCAGCCTCAGTTAACCTAACCCATCCTCAGTTAACCCTAACCCATCCTCAGTAACCCTAGCCCATCCCCAGTTAACCCTAACCCATCTAGTAACTAACCCATCCTCAGTTAACCCTAGACCATCCTCAGTTAACCCTAGACCATCCTCAGTTAACCCTAACCAGCCTCAGTTAACCCTAACATCCTTAACCCTAACCCATCCTCCGTTAACCCTAACCCATCCTCAGTTAACCCTAGACCATCCTCAGTTAACCCTAACCCATCCTCCGTTAACCCTAACCCATCCTCAGTTAACCTAACCATCCTCAGTATACCCTAACCATCCTCAGTTAACCCTAACCCATCCTCAGTTAACCCTAACCCATCCTCAGTTAACCTAGACCATCCTCAGTTAACCAACCCAGCCTCAGTTAACTAACCATCCTCCGTTAACCTAACCATCCTCCGTTAACCCTAACCCATCTCCGTTAACCCTAGCCCATCCTCAGTTAACTAACCCATCCTCCGTTAACCCAACCCATCCTCAGTTAACCCTAGACCATCCTCAGTAACCCTAGACCATCCTCAGTAACCCTAACCCAGCCTCAGAACCCTAACCCATCCTCCGTTAACCCTAACCCATCCTCAGTTAACCCTAACCCATCCTCAGTTAACCCTAACCCATCCTCAGTTAACCTAGCCCATCCTAGTACCCTAACCCATCCTCAGTTAACCCTAACCCATCCTCAGTTAACCCTAGACCATCCTCAGTTAACCCTAGACCATCCTCAGTTAACCCTAACCCAGCCTCAGTTAACCCTAACCCATCCTCCGTTAACCCTAACCCATCCTCCGTTAACCCTAACCCATCCTCAGTTAACCCTAGACCATCCTCAGTTAACCCTAACCCATCCTCCGTTAACCCTAACCCATCCTCAGTTAACCCTAACCCATCCTCAGTTAACCCTAACCCATCCTCAGTTAACCCTAACCCATCCTCAGTTAACCTACCATCTCAGTTACCCTAACCCAGCCTCAGTTAACCCTAACCATCCTCCGTTAACCCTAACCCATCCTCCGTTAACCCTAACCCATCCTCCGTTAACCCTAGCCCATCCTCAGTTAACCCTACCCATCCTCCGTTAACCTAACCCCTCCGTTAACCCTAACCCATCCTCAGTTAACCCTAGACCATCTCAGTTAACCCTAGACCATCCTCAGTTAACCCTAACCAGCCCAGTTAACCCTAACCCATCCTCGTTAACCCTAACCCATCCTCCGTTAACCCTAACCCATCCTCAGTTAACCCTAACCCATCCTCCGTTAACCCTAACCCATCCTCCGTTAACCCTAACCCATCCTCCGTTAACCCTAACCCATCCTCAGTTAACCCTAACCCATCCTCAGTTAACCCTAACCCATCCTCAGTTAACCCTAACCCATCCTCAGTTAACCCAAATCTAACCCATCCTCCGTTAACCCAAATCTAACCCATCCTCCATTCACCCTAACCCAACCCATCCTCCATTCACCCTAACCCATCCTCAGTTAACCCTAACCCATCCTCCGTTAACCCTAACCCAAACCATCAGTATGGAGGTAACCCTGGCAAGTCGACATCTGCGCTTGGTGGGCCATGTGATCAGGATGCCCCACCTACCACGGCATGTCCTCTATGGCAGAAGACCATCTCAAAGAGACAGTCAGGAAGTGTCACATGAAACCTGGGGACCTCGAGTCAGCTGCAGCTGAGCATTCACTTTGGAGCTTGCTATGTAACGGAGTTAACCACCTGGAATCACAACCTACCCACCATAGAGATGTGTTATGACAGCACAGGCCCCACCGCACCATACTTCCACATATTCTCCAGATTCAATCTCCAGATTCAATCTCCAGATTCAATCTCCAGATTCAATCTCCAGATTCATTCTCCAGATTCAATCTCCAGAAACATTCTCCAGATTCAGTCCCTAACATGTCCCAGCTGCGGAAGAACATGCAGCTCCCGGATTAGGCTTCACATTCACCTGCAATGCCACCGAGAGCGGTAGCCATATCCTTTCCATAACCCACACCCGGAAGCAACATTATATACGGCAACTATGAACTGTCATAAGCAAGTAAGGTGGTGATGATGTGATTAAGTTGTGTTACCTCAGGGCAGGTAGGACAGCTGATGCGTCGACAGGACAGCTTGTATCTTCTAACGGCTCCTTCCTCCACTGAACACGCGCAGTGAGTGCAGAGATCCACCATCAGACTCTCCTCCGCCTACGCACACACACGCACACGCACGCACGCACACACACACACAAACGCAGATATCACACACACAGAAAATACATGATATGTGATATGTGCATGTGTGTGTGCGCGCGTGTGTGTGTGACATGTGTGTGTGTGTGTGTGATATGTGTGTGTGTGATACGTATGTGTGTATGTGATATGTGTGTGTATGTGTGATATGTGTGTGTATGTGTGATATGTATGTGTGTGTGTGTGATATGTGTGTGTGTGTGTGTGTGTGTGATATGTGTGTGTGTGATACGTATGTGTGTATGTGATATGTGTGTGTATGTGTGATATGTGTGTGTATGTGTGATATGTATGTGTGTGTGTGTGATATGTGTGTGTGTGTGTGTGATATGTGTGTGTGTGTGTGTGATATGTATGTGTGTGTGTGTGATATGTGTGTTTGTGTATGATATGTGTGTGTGTGTGTGTGTGTGTGTGATATATGTGTGTGCGTGTGTGTGATATGTGTGTGTGTGTGTGTGTGATATGTGTGTGTGTGATACGTATGTGTGTATGTGATATGTGTGTGTATGTGTGATATGTGTGTGTATGTGTGATATGTATGTGTGTGTGTGTGATATGTGTGTGTGTGTGTGTGATATGTGTGTGTGTGTGTGTGATATGTATGTGTGTGTGTGGATATGTGTGTTTGTGTAGTGGTGTGTGTGTGTGTGTGTTGTGTGTGTGTGTGTGTGTGTGGTGTGTGTGTGTGTGTGATATAGTGTGTGCGTGTGTGTGATATGTGTGTGTGTGTGTGTGTGTGTGTGTGTGTGATATGTGTGTGCGTGTGTGTGATATGTGTGTGCGTGTGTGTGATATGTGTATGTGTGTGTGTGTGATAGTGTGTGTGTGTGTGATATGTGTGTGTGTGTGATATGTGTGTGTGTATGTGTGTGTGTGTGTGTTGTCCTACTCCTATCACAGTGTGGTTGAGGACACAGACGTCTTGAGGAGCTAGAGACAAAGAAACAGATAGTTCTGGTGTTATTCAGTCATCTCAGTTGTTTCATGTTTAATACACTGGAGTACATCGTAGAGCAGTGAACAGACATTCAGAAAACGGAGTGAATACGTGTCTGTTAAATTAGCTCTAAAAAAATGTCTGCTGTTTGTAGCTAAATAGATGCCTCTTCTGGATGAACATTGAAACTGCAGAATGGACTGTACCACAGTGGCAGCGTGGGCAGCAGTCGGTGGTGTCACAGCGTAGCTCGCTTCCCAGGGGACAGGAGGGGGGGTCTAGTGACGGACAGCTGACGTTGGAGTGAGTGATGAAAACCTCTCTCTCTCCCACCATCACACACTGACGCTCCACACACACATCCTCCGCAGACCGCCACACCTCCCCCAACTAGAGAGACAGAAACACATTACACACACACACACACACACACACACACACACACACACACACACACACACACACACACACACACACACACACACACACACACACCTATCATGAACTCCCTCTAATTCTGCTAATCCACCATGTAGCGCTACCATCTAGACCTGTAGCGCTACCATCTAGACCTGTAGCGCTACCATCTAGACCTGTAGAGCTACCATCTAGACCTGTAGAGCTACCATCTAGACCTGTAGCGCTACCATCTAGACCTTGTAGAGCTACCATCTAGACCTGTAGCGCTACCATCTAGACCTGTAGCGCTACCATCTAGACCTGTAGAGCTACCATCTAGACCTGTAGCGCTACCATCTAGACCTGTAGCGCTACCATCTAGACCTGTAGCGCTACCATCTAGACCTGTAGCGCTACCATCTAGACCTGTAGCGCTACCATCTAGACCTGTAGAGCTACCATCTAGACCTGTAGAGCTACCATCTAGACCTGTAGCGCTACCATCTAGACCTGTAGCGCTACCATCTAGACCTGTAGCGCTACCATCTAGACCTGTAGCGCTACCATCTAGACCTGTAGAGCTACCATCTAGACCTGTAGCGCTACCATCTAGACCTGTAGCGCTACCATCTAGACTGTAGCGCTACCTCTAGACTGTAGCGCTACCATCTAGACCTGTAGCGCTACCATCGACCTCTAGCTACCATCTAGACCTGTAGCGCTACCATCTAGACCTGTAGCGCTACCATCTAGACCTGTAGAGCTACCATCTAGACCTGTAGAGCTACCATCTAGACCTGTAGCGCTACCATCTAGACCTGTAGCGCTACCATCTAGACCTGTAGAGCTACCATCTAGACCTGTAGAGCTACCATCTAGACCTGTAGCGCTACCATCTGACCTGTAGCGCTACCATTTAGACCTGTAGCGCTACCATCTAGACCTGTAGCGCTACCATCTAGACCTGTAGAGCTACCATCTAGACCTGTAGAGCTACCATTAGACCTGTAGCGCTACCATCTAGACCTGTAGCGTACCATCTAGACCTGTAGCGCTACCATCTAGACCTGTAGAGCTACCATCTAGACCTGTAGCGCTACCATCTAGACCGTAGAGCTACCATCTAGACCTGTAGAGTACCATCTAGACCTGTAGCGCTACCATCTAGACCTGTGAGCTACCATCTAGACCTGTAGAGCTACCATCTAGACCTGTAGCGCTACCATACTAGACCATCTAGACCGTAGCGCTACCATCTAGACCTGTAGAGCTACCATCTAACCTGTAGCGCTACCATCTAGACCTGTAGCGCTACCATCTAGACCTGTAGCGCTACCATCTAGACCTGTAGCGTCACCATCTAGACCTGTAGAGTACCATCTAGACCTGTAGAGCTAACATCTAGACCTGTAGCGCTACCATCTAGACCTGTACGTACCATCTAGACCTGTAGCGCTACCATCAGACCTGTAGCGCTACCATCTAGACCTGTAGCGCTACCATCTAGACCGTAGAGCTACCATTAGACCTGTAGAGCTACCATCTAGACCTGTAGCGCTACCATCTAGACCTGTAGCGCTACCATCTAGACCTGTAGAGCAACCATTAGACCTGTAGAGCTACCATCTAGACCTGTAGCGCTACCATCTAGACCTGTAGCGCTACCATCTAGACTGCTGGTACCATTAGACCTGTAGCGCTACCATCTAGACCTGTAGCGCTACCATCTAGACCTGTAGCGCTACCATCTAGACCTGTAGCGCTACCATCTAGACCTGTAGCGCTACCATCTAGACCTGTAGAGCTACCATCTAGACCTGTAGCGCTACCATCTAGACCTGTAGCGCTACCATCTAGACCTGTAGCGCTACCATCTAGACCTGTAGCGCTACCATCTAGACCTGTAGCTCACTAGACCTGTAGAGCTACCATCTAGACCGTAGCGCTACATCTAGACCTGTAGCGCTACCATCTAGACCTGTAAGCTACCATCTAGACCTGTAGCGCTACCATCTAGACCTGTAGAGCTACCATGTAGACCTGTAGCGCTACCATCTAGACCTGTAGAGCACCATTAGACTGTAGAGTACCATCTAGACCTGTAGCGCTACCATCTAGACCTAGCGTACCATCTGACCTGTAGCGCTACCATCTAGACCTGTAGAGCTACCATCTAGACCTGTAGCGCTACCATCTAGACCTGTAGAGCTACCATCTAGACCTGTAGCGCTACCATCTAGACCTGTAGAGCTACCATCTAGACCTGTAGAGCTACCATCTAGACCTGTAGAGCTACCATCTAGACCTGTAGCGCTACCATCTAGACCTGTAGAGCTACCATCTAGACTGTAGCGCACCATCTAGACCTGTAGCGCTACCATCTAGACTGTAGAGTACCATCTAGACCTGTAGCGCTACCATCTAGACCTGTAGATACCTAGACTAGAGCTACCATTAGACCTGTAGCGCTACCATCTAGACCTGTAGCGCTACCATCTAGCCTGTAGAGACCATCTAGACCTGTAGAGCTACCATCTAGACCTGTAGCGCTACCATTAGACTGTAGCGCTACCATCTAGACCTGTAGAGCTACCATCTAGACCTGTAGAGCTACCATCTAGACCTGTAGAGCTACCATCTAGACCTGTAGAGCTACCATCTCCCGGACCTGCTGTTTGACTATATCTCTCTCTAGTGGACCTGCTGTTTGACTATATCTCTCTCTAGTGGACCTGCTGTTTGACTATATCTCTCTCTATTGGACCTGCTGTTTGACCATATCTCTCTCTATTGGACCTGCTGTTTGACCCTCTCTCTCTCTAGTGGACCTGCTGTTTGACCCTCTCTCTCTCTATTGGACCTGCTGTTTGACCATATCTCTCTCTAGTGGACCTGCTGTTTGACCCTCTCTCTCTCTATTGGACCTGCTGTTTGACCATATCTCTCTCTAATAGACCTGCTGTTTGACCATATCTCTCTCTATTGGACCTGCTGTTTGACCCTCTCTCTCTATTGGACCTGCTGTTTGACCATATCTCTCTCTACTGGACCTGCTGTTTGACCATATCTCTCTCGATTAGACCTGCTGTTTGACCATAGCTCTCTCTAATAGACCTGCTGTTTGACCCTCTCTCTCTATTGGACCTGCTGTTTGACCATATCTCTCTCTAGTGGACCTGCTGTTTGACCATATCTCTCTCTAATAGACCTGCTGTTTGACCATATCTCTCTCTATTGGACCTGCTGTTTGACCCTCTCTCTCTATTGGACCTGCTGTTTGACCATATCTCTCTCTACTGGACCTGCTGTTTGACCATATCTCTCTCTATTGGACCTGCTGTTTGACCATATCTCTCTCTAGTGGACCTGCTGTTTGACCATATCTCTCTCTATTTGACCTGCTGTTTGACCATATCTCTCTCTAGTGGACCTGCTGTTTGACCCTCTCTCTCTATTTGACCTGCTGTTTGACCATATCTCTCTCTATTGGACCTGCTGTTTGACCATATCTCTCTCTATTGGACCTGCTGTTTGACCATATCTCTCTCTATTGGACCTGCTGTTTGACCATATCTCTCTCTAATGGACCTGCTGTTTGACCCAGTGTCATTCTACTGGGCCTGCTGTTTGACCCTGACTCTCTACCGGACCTGCTGTTTGGCCGTGTCTCAATACCGGACCTGGTGTCTGACCCAATCTCACTCTACCGGACATGCTGTTTGACCCTGTCTCTACCAGACCTGCTGTTTGACCCTGTCTCTACCAGACCTGCTGTTTGACCCTGTCTCTACCAGACCTGCTGTTTGACCCTGTCTCTACCAGACCTGCTGTTTGACCCTGTCTCTACCGGACCTGCTGTTTGACCCTGTCTCTCTCTACCAGACCTGCTGTTTGACCCTGTCTGTCTCTACCAGACCTGCTGTTTGACCCTGTCTCTCTCTACCAGACCTGCTGTTTGACCCTGTCTGTCTCTACCAGACCTGCTGTTTGACCCTGTCTCTCTCTACCAGACCTGCTGTTTGACCCTGTCTCTCTCTACCAGACCTACTGTTTGACCCTGTCTCTACCGGACCTGCTGTTTGACCCTGTCTCTACCAGACCTGCTGTTTGACCCTGTCTGTCTCTACCAGACCTGCTGTTTGACCCTGTATCTACCAGACCTACTGTTGGACCCTGTCTCTCTCTACTGGACCTGCTGTTTGACCATGTCTCTCTCTACTGGACCTGCTGTTTGACCCTGTCTCTCTCTACTGGACCTGCTGTTTGACCCTGTCTCTACCAGACCTACTGTTGCACCCTGTCTCTCTCTACCAGACCTGCTGTTTGACCCTGTCTCTCTCTACCAGACCTGCGGTTTGACCCTGTCTCTACCGGACCTGCTGTTTGACCCTCTCTCTCTCTACTGGACCTGCTGTTTGACCCTTTCTCTCTCTACCAGACTTGCTGTTTGACCCTCTCTCTCTCTACCAGACCTACTGTTTGACCATGTCTCTACCAGACCTACTGTTTGACCCTGTCTCTACCAGACCTACTGTTTGACCCTGTCTCTACCAGACCTGCTGTTTGACCCTGTCTCTACCAGACCTGCTGTTTGACCCTGTCTCTACCAGACCTGCTGTTTGACCCTCTCTCTCTACTGGACCTGCTGTTTGACCCTGTCTCTCTCTACCAGACCTGCTGTTTGACCCTGTCTCTACCAGACCTGCTGTTTGACCCTGTATCTACCAGACCTACTGTTTGACCCTGTCTCTACCAGACCTGCTGTTTGACCCTGTCTCTACCAGACCTGCTGTTTGACCCTGTCTCTCTCTACTGGACCTGCTGTTTGACCCTGTCTCTACCAGACCTGCTGTTTGACCCTGTCTCTACCAGACCTGCTGTTTGACCCTCTCTACCGGACCTGCTGTTTGATCCTGACTCTCTCTACCGGACCTGTTAATTGACCCTGTGTAATTCTACCAAACCTGCTGTTTGATCCTGTCTCCCTCTTTTCCAGACCTGTTTAATTATGTCTCTCTACTAGACCTGCTGTTTGACGCTGTCTCTCTCTACCGGACTTGCTGTTTAACCCTGTCTCTCTCTACCCGACATGTTGTTTGAACATGTCTGTATCTACCGGACCTGTTAATTGACCCTGTGTAATTCTACCAAACCTGCTGTTGATCTTGTCTCACTTTACTGGACCTGCTGTTTGATCCTGTCTCCCTCTTTTCCAGACCTGTTTAATTATGTCTCTCTACTAGACCTGCTGTTTGACGCTGTCTCTCTCTACCGGACATGTTGTTTTACCCTGTTTCTCTTCCAGACCTGCGGTTTGACCCTGTCTCTATCTACCGGACATGTTGTTTTACCCTGTCTCTCTCTACCGGACATGTTGTTTTACCCTGTTTCTCTTCCAGACCTGCGGTTTGACGCTGTCTCTCTCTACCGGACATGTTGTTTTACCCTGTTTCTCTTCCAGACCTGCGGTTTGACCCTGTCTCTATCTACCGCACCTTCTCTTTAACCCTGGCTCTTTCCACCGGAACTGCTGTTTGACCCTGTCTCTCTACTGGACCTGCTGTTTGATCTTGTCTCTCTGTACCAGACCTGCTGTTTGACGCTGTCTCTCCACCTTATATGCTGTTTGACCCGGTCTCTCTACATTACCTGCTGTTTGACCATGGATCTCTATCGGACCTGCTGTTTGACCCTGAATCTCTATTGGATATGCTGTTTGACCCTGTCCCTCTCCACCGGACCTGCGCTTTGACCCTGTCCCTCTAACGGACGTGCCATTTGTCCCTGTCTCTCTACCGGACCTGCTGTTTTGTCCTGTCTCTCTACCGGACCTTCTGTTTGACCCTGTCTCTCTCTACAGAAGCTGCTGTTTGACCCTGTCTCTCTACATTATATGCTGTTTGACCCTGTCCCTCTCTATTGGACCTTCTGTTTGACCCTGTCTCTTTAACAGACTTGCTGTTTGACCCTGTCTCTTTAACGGACTTGCTGTTTGACCCTGTCTCTTTAACGGACTTGCTGTTTGACCCTGTCTCTTTAACAGACTTGCTGTTTGACCCTGTCTCTCTACATTATATGCTGTTTGACCCTGTCCCTCTCTATTGGACCTTCTGTTTGACCCTGTCCCTCTCTATCGGACCTTCTGTTTGACCCTGTCTCTTTAACGGACTTGCTGTTTGACCCTGTCTCTTTAACAGACTTGCTGTTTGACCCTGTCTCTTTAACGGACTTGCTGTTTGACCTAATCTCTCTCTACTTGACCGGCTGTTTGACGATGTCTCTCTATAGGACCAGCGTTTTGACTCTGTCTCTCTCCGGATCTGCGGTTTGACCGTGTCTCAATACCGGACCTGCTGTTTGACCCTGTCTCTCTCTACAGGACCTGCTGTTTGACGATGTCTCTCTACCAGACTTGCTGTTTGACCCTGTTTCTCTCTACTGACCTGATGTTATAATCTCCTCCTGGCACACCTCAGAGCCTAGTTCCTCTCTAGGTTTCTTCCTAGGTTCCTGCCTTTCTAGGGAGTTTTTCCTAGCCACCGTGCTTCTACATCTGCATTACTTTCTGTTTGGGGTCTTAGGCTTGGTTTCTGTACAGCACTTTGTGACATACAGTGTCTTGCGAAATTATTCACCCCCTTGGCATTTCTCCTATTTTGTTGCCTTACAACCTGGAATTAAAATAGATTTTTGGGGGGTTTGTATCATTTGATTTACACAACATGCCTACCACTTTGAAGATACAAAATATGTTTTATTGTGAAACAAACAAGAAGTAAGACAAAAAATAAGAAAACTTGAACGTGCATAACTATTCACCCCCCCAAAGTCAATACTTTTTAGAGACACCTTTGGCAGCAATTACAGCTGCAAGTCTCTTGGGGTATGTCTCTACAAGCTTGGCACATCTAGACACTGGGATTTTTGCCCATTCTTCAAGGCAAAACTGCTCCAGCTCCTTCAAGCTGGATGGGTCCCGCTCTTATACAGCAATCTTTAGGTCATACCACATATTGTCAATTGGTTTGAGGTCTGGGCTTTTACTAGGTCATTCCAAGACATTTAAATGTTTCCCCTGAAACCACTCGAGTGTTGCTTTAGCAGTATGCTTAGGGTCATTGTCCTGGTAGAAGGTGAACCTCCATCCCAGCTTAAATCTCTGGAAGACTGAAACAGGTTTCCCTCAAGAATTTCCCTGTATTTAGCATCATCCATCATTCCATCAATTCTGACCAGTTTCCCAGTCCCTGCAGATGAAAAACATCCCCTCAGCATGATGCTGCCACCACCATGCTTCACTGTGGGGATAGTGTTCTCGGGGTGATGAGAGGTGTTGGGTTTGCGCCAGACATAGCGTTTCCTTGATGGCCAAAAAGCTCAATTTTAGTCTCATCTGACCAGAGTACCTTCTTCCATATGTTTGGGGAGTCTCTCACATACCTTTTGGCGAACACCAAATGTGTTTGCTTATTTTTTTCTTTAAGCAATGGCTTTTTTTCTGGCCACTCTTTTGTAATGCCCAGCTCTGTGGAGTGTACGGCTTAAAGTGGTCCTATGGACAGATACTCCAATCTCCACTGTGGAGCTTTGCAGCTCCTTCAGGGTTGTCTTTGGTCTCTTTATTGCCTCTCTGATTAATGCCCTCCTTGCTGGTCTGTGAGTTTTGGTGGGCGGCCCTCTCTTGGCAGGTTTGTGTTGGTGCCATATTCTTTCCATTTTTTAATAATGGATTTAATGGTGATCTGTGGGATGTTCAAAGTTCAGATATTTTTTATAACACAACCCTGATCTGTACTCTCCACAACATTGGCCTGACCTGTTTGGAGAGCTCCTTGGTCTTCATGGTTGCTGTTGTTGGTGGTGCCACTTGCTTAGTGGTGTTGGAGACTCTGTGGCCTTTCAGAACAGGTATATATATACTGAGATCATGTGACAGATCATGTGACACTTAGATTGCACACAGGTGGACTTTTTTAACTAATAATGTGACTTCTGAAGGTAATCGGTTAAACCAGATCTTATTTTGGGACTTCATAGCAAAGGGGGTGAATACATATGCACACACGACTTTTCTGTTTGTTTACATGTTATTTTTTTCATTTCACTTCACCAATTTGGACTATTTTGTGTATGTCCATTACCTGAAATCCAAATAGAAATCAATTTAAATTACAGGTTGTAAGGCAACAAAATAGGAAAAACGCCAAGGGGGTTAATACTTTTGCAAGCCACTGTATGCTGATGTAAAAAGGACTTTATAAATAAATGTGATTGATTGATTGACCTCTCTGAGTCGTCCGTCTGTCTGTGAGTCTCCAGGTGTCTCTCCATCTGTCTCCACACAGCTGGTCTTCCTGCAGCTCCCACAACACTCACTGTCCGACCGCTGGTACACTGAGCCCTACACACACACAAATCAAATAAGTCATTTTATTTGTCACATGCACTGAGCACAACTGGTGTAGACTTTACCATGAAATACTTGTTTACTAGCCTTTCCTAACAATGCAGAGATTACAAATAATACAAGACAAATAAAATACAATACACAAGAATGGAGCTATATACAGGAAGTACCAGATCAATGTGGAGCTGTATACAGGGAGTACCAGATCAATGTGGAGCTATATACAGGAAGTACCAGATCAATGTGGAGCTATATACAGGAAGTACCAGATCAATGTGGAGCTATATACAGGAAGTTCCAGATATATGTGGAGCTATATGCAGGAGGTACCAGATCAATGTGGAGCTATATACAGGAAGTACCAGATCAATGTGGAGCTATATACAGGAAGTTCCAGATATATGTGGAGCTATATACAGGAAGTACCAGATCAATGTGGAGCTATATACAGGAAGTACCAGATCAATGTGGAGCTATATACAGGAAGTTCCAGATATATGTGGAGCTATATGCAGGAGGTACCAGATCAATGTGGAGCTATAAACAGGGAATACCAGATCAATGTGGAGTTGTATACAGGAAGTACCAGATCAATGTGGAGCTATATACAGGAGGTACCAGATCAATGTGGAGCTATATACAGGAAGTACCAGATCAATGTGGAGCTATATACAGGAGGTACCAGATCAATGTGGAGCTATATACAGGAAGTTCCAGATATATGTGGAGCTATATACAGGAAGTTCCAGATATATGTGGAGCTATATGCAGGAAGTTCCGGATCAATGTGGAGCTATATACAGGAAGTTCCAGATATATGTGGAGCTATATGCAGGAAGTTCCGGATCAATGTGGAGCTATATACAGGGAGTACCAGATCAATGTGGAGCTATATACAGGGAGTACCAGATCAATGTGGAGCTATATACAGGAAGTACCAGTACCAGATGAACATGTGTAATGTAAAGTGTGTGTAATGTATAGTGTCTATAGTGTATGTAATGTATAGTATGTATAGTGTGTATAGTATGTGTAATGTATAGTGTGTATAGTGTGTATAGTGTGTGTAATGTATGGTGTGTATAGTGTGTATAGTGTGTGTAATGTATAGTGTGTATAGTGTGTATAGTGTGTATAGTGTGTATAGTGTGTGTAATGTATAGTGTGTATAGTGTGTATAGTGTGTATAGTGTGTATAGTGTGTGTAATGTATAGTGTGTATAGTGTGTGTAATGTATAGTGTGTATAGTGTATGTAATGTATAGTATGTATAGTGTGTATAGTATGTGTATAGTATGTGTAATGTATAGTGTGTATAGTGTGTATAGTGTGTATAGTGTGTAAAGTGTGTATAGTGTGTGTAATGTATAGTGTGTATAGTGTGTATAGTGTTTGTAATGTATAGTGTGTATAGTATGTAATGTATAGTGTGTATAGTGTGTATAGTATGTAGTGTATAGTGTGTATAGTGTGTGTAATGTGTAGTGTGTATAGTGTGTATAGTGTTTGTAATGTATAGTGTGTATAGTGTTTGTAATGTATAGTATGTATAGTGTGTATAGTATGTAATGTATAGTGTGTATAGTGTTTGTAATGTATAGTGTGTATAGTGTGTATAGTATGTAATGTATAGTGTGTATAGTGTGTATAGTATGTAGTGTATAGTGTGTATAGTGTGTGTAATGTGTAGTGTGTATAGTGTGTATAGTGTGTATAGTGTGTTTAGTGTGTATAGTGTGTATAGTGTATGTAATGTATAGTGTGTATAGTGTGTATAGTGTGTGTAGTGTATAGTGTGTATAGTGTGTATAGTGTGTATAGTGTGTGTAATGTGTAGTGTGTATAGTGTGTATAGTGTGTGTAATGTATAGTGTGTATAGTGTGTATAGTGTGTGTAATGTGTAGTGTGTATAGTGTGTGTAATGTGTAGTGTTTATAGTGTGTGTAATGTGTAGTGTGTATAGTGTGTGTAATGTATAGTGTGTATAGTGTGTATAGTGTGTATAGTGTGTGCAATGTATAGTGTGTATAGTGTGTATAGTGTATGTAATGTATAGTGTGTATAGTGTGTATAGTGTGTATAGTGTGTATAGTGTGTATAGTGTATGTAATGTATAGTGTGTGTAATGTATAGTGTTTGTAATGTATAGTGTGTATAGTGTGTATAGTATGTAATGTATAGTGTGTATAGTGTGTATAGTATGTAATTTATAGTGTGTGTAGTGTGTGTATTGTGTGTAGTGTGTATAGTATGTATAGTGTGTGTAATGTATAGTGTGTATAGTGTGTATAGTGTGTATAGTGTGTGTAATGTATAGTGTGTATAGTGTGTGTAGTGTGTATAGTGTGTATAGTGTGTATAGGGTGTATAGTATGTATAGTGTGTATAGTGTGTAATGTATAGTGTGTATAGTATGTATAGTGTGTGTAATGTATAGTGTGTTTAGTGTGTATAGTGTGCGTAATGTATAGTGTGTATAGTGTGTATAGTATGTAATGTATAGTGTGTATAGTGTGTATAGTATGTAATTTATAGTGTGTGTAGTGTGTGTATTGTGTGTAGTGTGTATAGTATGTATAGTGTGTGTAATGTATAGTGTGTATAGTGTGTATAGTGTGTATAGTGTGTGTAATGTATAGTGTGTATAGTGTGTATAGTGTGTGTAGTGTGTATAGTGTGTATAGTGTGTATAGTGTGTATAGTATGTATAGTGTGTATAGTGTGTAATGTATAGTGTGTATAGTATGTATAGTGTGTGTAATGTATAGTGTGTTTAGTGTGTATAGTGTGCGTAATGTGTAGTGTTTATAGTGTGTGTAATGTGTAGTGTATATAATGTGTGTATTGTATAGTGTGTGTAATGTATAGTGTGTATAATGTATGGTGTAATGTATGGTGTGTGTAATGTATGGTGTGTGTAATGTATGGTGTAATGTATGGTGTGTGTAATGTATGGTGTTTTGTAATGTATAGTGTAATGTATGGTGTGTATAATGTATAGTGTTTTGTAATGTATAGTGTAATGTATGGTGTGTATAATGTATAGTGTTTTGTAATGTATAGTGTAATGTATGGTGTGTATAATGTATAGTGTTTTGTAATGTATGGTGTAATGTATGGTGTGTTTAATGTATTTTATTTTTTATATATATGTTTTTACCTTTATTTAACTAGCCAAATGAGTTAAGAACAAATTCTTATTTTCAATGACAGCCTACCGGGGAACAGTGGGTTAACTGCCTGTTCAGGGGAACAGTAGGTTAACTGCCTTGTTCAGGGGAACAGTGGGTTAACTGCCTGTTCAGGGGAACAGTGGGTTAACTGCCTTGTTCAGGGGAACAGTGGGTTAACTGCCTTGTTCAGGGGAACAGTGGGTTAACTGCCTTGTTCAGGGGAACAGTGGGCTAACTGCCTGTTCAGGGGAACAGTGGGTTAACTGCCTGTTCAGGGGAACAGTGGGCTAACTGCCTGTTCAGGGGAACAGTGGGTTAACTGCCTGTTCAGGGGAACAGTGGGTTAACTGCCTGTTCAGGGGAACAGTGGGTTAACTGCCTGTTCAGGGGAACAGTGGGCTAACTGCCTGTTCAGGGGAACAGTGGGTTAACTGCCTGTTCAGGGGAACAGTGGGTTAACTGCCTGTTCAGGGGAACAGTGGGCTAACTGCCTGTTCAGGGGAACAGTGGGTTAACTGCCTGTTCAGGGGAACAGTGGGTTAACTGCCTGTTCAGGGGAACAGTGGGTTAACTGCCTGTTCAGGGGAACAGTGGGCTAACTGCCTGTTCAGGGGAACAGTGGGTTAACTGCCTGCTCAGGGGAACAGTGGGTTAACTGCCTGCTCAGGGGAACAGTGGGTTAACTGCCTGTTCAGGGGAACAGTGGGTTAACTGCCTGTTCAGGGGAACAGTGGGTTAACTGCCTGTTCAGGGGCAGAACAACAGATTTGTACCTTGTCAGCTCGGGGATTCGAACAACCATTCGGTTACTAGCCCAACGCTCTAACCACTAGGATACGCTGCCGCCCGTGTAATGTGTAGTGTGTAATGTATGATGTGTATAGTGTGTTTATAGTGTGTAATGTGTGTAACATATAGTGTGTGTAATGTATAGTGTGTGTAATCTGTAGTGTACGTAATGTATAGTGTGTGTAATGTGTAGTGTATAGTATGTGTAATGTGTAGTGTGTGTAATGGGACACACTGAGCGATGTGCAGGTTAGTGTGTGTATATATAGTCACCAGAGGACAGGAGTGGTCACAGACAGGTGGGACACACTGAGCGATGTGCAGGTTAGTGTGTGTGTCCTGTTGATGGGTGCAGCTGCATTTCTCACAGCCCTCCTCCCATTGGCTCCCCACACGGTAGACCACGCCTCCTACCACACACACCTAAAGGAACAGAGAAACATTAGAGGAGTAAACACACACACACACACACACACACACACACACACCGTCTTGTACAGCTAACCTTTGTTGGGACATTCAATTCAGTCCCATTCAAAATCCTATTTCCCCTAACCCTAATCCTAACCCGTACTCTTACCCTAACCCTAACCTTAACCCTAACCCTAACCCTAACCCTAACCCAAAAACCTAAACTTTATCCTAACCCTAAACCTAAACCTAACCCTAGCTCCTAACCCTAACCCTACAACTAACCCTAGCTCCTAACCTTAATATTTAACTTAATTCTAACCTTAACACTAATTCTAACCTTAACCCTAAACCCCCTAGAAATAGCATTTGACCTTGTGGGGACTAACAAAATGTCCCCAGCTGGTCAACTTTTTGTTCGTTTACTATTCTTGTAGGGACTTCTGGTCCACACAAGAATAGTTAAACACGTCCACACACACACACACACACACACACACACACACACACACACACACACACACACACACACACACACACACACACACACACACACCTGGTCAGGCATGCAGGCGGTCTCGGTGCAGCCACAGTCATTGGTGGAGGAGGAAGTGATGAATCCAGGAGGACAGGAGTGGGTGGTGTTATGACAGTCACACAAACACTGGTACGAATCACAGCACTGCGTCTGTTTAACAGACAGCCGGCGGTGGGTGGGACAAGCAGGTGGAACCTGGAGAGAACACTCCTCTTTCTTACAGGCTGAGAGGGAGAGAGAGAGAGTGTGAGAGAGAGTGTGAGAGAGAGTGTGAGTGTGAGAGAGAGAGAGAGAGAGAACGTGTGTGTGAGAGAGAGAGAGCGAGAGAGAGAGTGAGTGAGTGAGTGAGAGAGAAAGAGAGAGATTATATTAGAGACACATATTTCCCTCAGATTTCCCCCAGGGGTATGCGCAATGGCGTCGGGGGTACGCCAAATAAAAATGTGATTCACATTTAAAAATACAAATAAATATATTTTTTTAGAAAAATTTGTTTTCTTCACATTTTCAAGCAGTACATGTATATTTGCCTACGGGGTTATACATTTGAGTGAGGTTTTTTTCTCGCCTGAGTAGCCTCATTCCACTGCAAAAAATAAAATGAAACCATCTAGTTTTCAGCAAAATAACAGCACAATGTCAAACACAGGTAGCCTAGTCAAATAATTAACATCCAATCACATTAACCGCTACTCTATCACGGGAAACCTTCACTCTTGCGCAGACATTTAGGAACGAAACATGACAATTTGAAATAATAAAGATGAGAATAAAGACGAGAATAAAGACGACTTTCGAGTAGTAAGACATGTATAAAAGCAACAGATACCATTAATAAGAAGTGGCTAGAAGCGTCTTATATGGTGAGCTACCGATTGGCTAGGACAGGCAAGCCCCATGCTATTGTGGAGGACTTAATTCTTCATTGCTGCCGCGGATATAGCTGGAAAAATGCTAGGGGAAAAGCCCCAAAAAACTATACAGGCAATGCCTTCATCAAAGGCATTCATACAAGCCAGTGAATTATATGTGTTACAGCTGGATGAGTCAACAGACGTGGCGGGCCTGGCACAGCTCCTGGTATATGTCCGTTACGTTTATGGGGGGTCAATTAACTTCTTTATGATAGGGGGCAGCATCTTCACTTTTGGATGAATTGCATGCCCATAGTGAACTGCATCCTACTCTGTCCCAGATGCTAATATATGCATAATATTATTACTATTGGATATAAAACACTCTGAAGTTTCTAAAACTGTTTGAATGATGTCTGTGAGTATAACAGAACTCATATGGCGGACAAAAACCTGAGAAAAAATGCAAACAGGAAGTGAGAATTCTGAGACTGGTCAATGTTCAACTCATCGCCTATTCAATTCCCTGTAAGATATGGATCTGTTTGCACTTCCTACGCCTTCCACTAGATGTCAACAGTCTGTAGAACGTGGAATGAAGCCTCTAGTGTGATGTGGGGCCGGATGGGAGGTGTTTCAGTCATTGGTCTGGCAGAATGCCAGTTCCTGGTCATGCGCTTTCCCCATGATATCGCCTTGCGTTCCATAACTTCTACAGACATGAAGGAATGCTCCGGTTGGAACGTTATTGGATATATATGATAACAACATCCTGAAGATTGATTCTCTACTTAGTTTGACCAGTTTATTCGACCTGTTATATAACTTTTTTAAGTTTTCGTCCGAGTTTGCCTGCATCTGCGCGAACGTTTGGACATGTGTACTACACATGCTAGCAAAAGTAGCTACTTAGACATAAGTAATGGACATTATCGAACAAATCTCCGCAGTCTGTAGGGCCTCGTCTTCCGGGTCGGCCACCAGGTCGGTGTCGGCGCGCTGCTGGAGCCGCGACAGTGCTGTCTCCTTCCTTTGCCCGGTCTCCCTACGGCCCTAAAGACTGCGGAGGCCCTGTTTACACACGTCTTCCGGCACTACGGGGTGCCTGAGGATATAGTGTCTGATCGAGGTCCCCAGTTCACGTCAAGGATCTGGAGGGCGTTCATGGAACGTCTGGGGATCTCGGTCAGCCTTACCTCGGGTTTTCACCCCGAGAGTAACGGGCAGGTGGAGAGAGTAAACCAGGATGTGGGTAGGTTTCTGCGGTCTTATTGCCAGGACCGGCTGGGGGAGTGGGAGGCGTTCATCCCCTGGGCAGAGATGGCCCAAAACTCGCATCGCCACTCCTCCACTAACCTCTCCCCCTTCCAGTGCGTACTGGGGTATCAGCCGGTTCTGGCACCTTGGCATCAGTGCCAGATCGAGGCTCCTGCGGTGGATGAATGGTTTAAGCGCTCGGAGGAGACCTGGGACGCCGCTCATGTGCACCTACAACGGGCTGTGAGGCGTCAGAAGGCGAGCGCCGACCGCCACTGCAATGAGACCGGGTCTGGCTCTCGACCCGAAACCTGCCCCTCTGCCTACCCTGCCGGAAGCTGGGCCCGCGGTTTGTGGGGCCATTCAAAGTCCTGAGGAGACTGAACGAGGTTTGCTACAGGTTACAGCTTCCCCCCGATTACCATATTAACCCCTCGTTCCATGTGTCTCTCCTCATGCCGGTGGTGGCTGGTCCACTCCAGGAGTCTAAGGTGCAGGAGGTTCCTCCGCCCCCTCTGGACATCGAAGGGGGCCACGGCGTATGCTGTTCGAGCCATACTGGACTCAAGGCGTCGGGCGAGGGGACTTCAGTACCTCGTGGAGTGGGAGGGGTACGGTCCGGAGGAGAGATGCTGGGTGCCGGTGGAGGACGTTTAGGACCCTTCGTTGCTGCGGGAGTTCACCGTCTCCATCCAGACTGCACTGCGCCTTGTCCTCCGGGTCGTCCCCGAGGTCGGTGTCGGCACGCTGCTGGAGCCGCGCGTCAAGTGGGTTACTGTCACGACTTCCGCCGAAGTCGGTCCCTCTCCTTGTTCGGGCGGCGTTTTGGCGGTCGACGTCACCGGCCTTCTAGCCATCGCCGATCCACTTTTCATTTTCCATTTGTTTTGTCTTTGTTTTACACACCTGGTTTCAATTCCCCAATTACATGTTCATTATTTAACCCTCTGTTTTCCCCATGGTTTTTGTGCGTGATTGTTTTATGTATGTTCGGTCCGTTATTGTGAGCTCGGTATTACGACATGTTATTGGAATATTTGAGTAAAGTTACTTGTGTTACTCATCTCTGCTGTCCTGGCTCCTCTGCACCAGCTACACCCAGACCACTACACATACTATTATTTTATATTATTATTACTATATTATTTTATTTATATTGACACTATCTATTTCTGATGTTGCTACTATGAAAGTAACCATTTGGCTGTACCGTTTACACCTTCTGTAGAGACCCATCTGCTTAGCAAGACTTAGCAAAATATTGACATATAAAATTAATATTGATATGTGACAATCCACAACAATATCATGTGACTGTATCAAGTGTCCACCACATAAACATATGGCGCATGCATCTGTTTATGTATTGTACATGTGCTTCTCCCTCAGGTTTCAACTCAGGTTGCATGGCCTTAACTTATGTATTGAATACTATGTGATAAGTGTGTGTGTAATAGTATATAAAGTATGGTAATGTACTGGCGTTAAGGCATTTGGGCAGTGGTGTTAAGTACTTCAGTAAAAATACTTTAAAGTACAACTTAAATATTTTTTGGGTATCTGTACATTACTTTACTATTTATATTTATGGCAACTTTTACTTTTACTTCATTACATTCCTAAAGAAAATAATGTACTTTTTACTCCATACACTTTCCCTGACACCCAAACGTACTTTTTACATTTTGACATGAAAATTGTCCAATTCACACACTTATCAAGAGAACAGCTCCGGTCATCCCTACTGCATTTGATCTGGCAGACTCACTAAACACAAATGCTTTGTTTGTAAATTATGTCTGAGTGTTAGAGTGTGCCCCTGGCTATCTGTCAATAAAAAATAAAAAAATACAATTGGGTCATCTGGTTTAATATAAGGAATTTAAAATGATTATACCTTTTACTTTTGATACTTAACAATTCCATTTATTTTTTATACCTAAATATTTTTTAAATCAAATACTTTGGGACTTTTACTCAAGTAGTATTTTACTGGGTGACTTTTACTTTTACTTCAGTCATTTTCTATTAAGGTATCTTTACATATAATGACAATTGAGTAGTTTTTCCACCACTGGATGTGGCCGGGGGTTTTAGCATTTCTTTCACATGACCCATCAATTTAGACCAGTGTGTCTGGGTAAGAGTCATCTAATATTTATATCATATTTATATCTGGACACTTCCTGTTTACCTGAATTGATCCTTATTGTAGGCTACTTCCACTTTTAGTCTTAATCTTTACTACACTACTCACTGTTTAGCACATGACCTCACATGTGAATCCTTAACGAGATGGGTGGGGCCGGCTTAAGAGGGTGTAAACAAAGGAGAGAGCTCTCCAGTAGGTGTACAAAAAATTCAAAGGCCCTTTTCTCAAAAATAAGTTAACAAGTTTATCAACTTTCAAAGCAGAATTACTTTCCCATTGTTCCTCAAAAATGCGGTGTATGATATACCATTTTGTAGGTCTGAGTCTCTACTTTTTACCAATGTAATTTTTTTTTCAAATGTTCAATACTTCAAAACCGAATGGTAGGTTCAGGAAGTCACAAAAATAGACGGGTGTTGGTTCAATTGTGATTTTAATGAATAGAGCCGTTTTGTTGCGTCAGTTTGTTTTCCTGTAATCACGGAGCGGTTTTTAGCAGAGTGGTTGGAAAGGACATGGAGCTCTGCTGTATGTTGTAGCTCTATGGAATAACTAATTGAAGACGGGGGAAAGTACACTTTTGTCAGAACAGCCTGGCTAAATATGCAGAAGTAACTCAACCGTCATAAAAGCTACATTCAAAGTTTGTTGTTTTAATTAAGAATTTCAAATTTCCTAGTGCAGTATATCCTTGTGTGTAACAAACGGATCATTTAATTTCATTTAGACAAAGCTTATTCATTGTTAAAAAATATCTGTTCAGATATTCAGATAGTCAGATAGATATCCAGATATTGTCACGAATACTACCGAAGGTGGCTCCCCTTCCTGTTCGGGTGGCGCTCGGCGGTCGTCGTCGCCGGTCTACTAGCTGCCACCGATCCCTTTGTCCTTTTCGTTTATGTCTGTCTAATTGTTTTCACCTGTTCCTTGTTGGGGTTTTGGGATGGGTACTATTTAGGTTAGTTTTGCCCGCTAGTGTTTGTGCGGGCTTATTAGTTGTTACGTGTGGTGATGTTGCGTATCTGTTTTTTTTTTTTTCGCTGTCCAGTGTTTGTAACAAGGTTTGGGGTTTGTGTAGCGCCAGTGTTTTGGGCATTCACCTGTCAAAGACACGACACACCCATGTTTGGACCTGTTACGTTTTCGAAGGACATTAAAGCGTTTTCCCGTACATTTCGCTCTCTGCAGTTGACTCCTCATTCATTTCACTCACCCGTCGTTACAGAAGCCCGCACCTTCAGATGGAGTCAGCAGGAGCAGCGACCACCCCTCTCCCCACGATGGAGGAGAGAGTCCTTCATCATACGTCCATCCTCCATCGCATTGGATCAGCAATGGATCAGATGATGGAGAGGATGGACCGTTGGGAGAGGAGTGGTCTCCCTACTACCCCACCTACCCTCCCACCAGCAACTCTACCATCTCCTCCAGCGGGATCCGGTGCCAGCGCCCTGCGCATCACGCCTCCGAGGGAGTACGATGGAGCAGCGGTCGGGTGCCAGGGATTTCTGGTACAACTTGATCTCTACCTGGCCACCATTCGGCCTGCTCCCTCGGACGAGGAGAGCGTGAGTGTCCTCGTTTCCTGCCTGACGGGTAGGGCCCTGGAGTGGGCCAACGCCGTCTGGAATGGGCCCGACTCAGCGAGGGGTCACTACCTGGAGTTCACCCGCCGTTTCCGGGCTTTGTTCGATCATCCCCCGGATGGCCGAGCGGCGGGTGAGAGGTTGTTCCATCTCCGGCAGGGGACGAGGAGCGCGCAGGATTTTGCATTGGACTTCCGAACTTTGGCCGCTGGAGCAGGGTGGAACGACAGGGCCCTGATAGACCATTACAGGTGTAGCCTAAGAGAGGACATCCGCAGGGAGCTGGCTTGTCGGGACACTACGCTCAGCTTGGATGAGCTGATTGACATGTCAATCTGGCTAGACCATCTGCTGGCTGCTCGCGGACGTTCTGAAAGGGTCCTTTCAGTTCCACCTCCTGCCCCCCCCGCTCCCATTCCTATGGAGCTAGGAGGGGCTGCGTCTAGGGAGACCGGAGGAGGAGGCTCCTCCTGTACCCAGTGTGGCCGGAGAGGGCACACTTCCGGTCGGTGCTGGAGGAGTCCATCTGGGAGTCGAGAGGGCAGGCAGAACACTCCTCGGTCACCCCAGGTGAGTCAGCACCACACTCTCCCAGAGCTTCCTGTTGGTCACATGTTTTTGTTAATCTGTTTTCTAAGGTTTTTCCCATCTCTCCAGCATAAGGCGCTAGTCGATTCAGGCGCAGCAGGGAATGTTATTGATCGCGGACTCGCCCAGAGGTTGAGGATTCCGTTAGTCAAGGTAGACCCCCCCCTTCCCCGTGCACTCCTTAGATAGTCGACCGTTAGGGTCAGGGCTGGTCAGGGAAGCCACGATTCCTCTGGAGATGATGACGCAGGGAAATCCTAAGGAGCGGATTAGTCTGTTCCTTATCGATTCACCTGCATTTCCGGTGGTGCTGGGGATTCCCTGGCTGGCTATTCACAATCCTACTATTTCGTGGAGACAGGGAGCTCTCCAGGGGTGGTCTGATGAGTGTTCAGGCAGGTGTTTAGGAGTTTCCATCGGTGCGACAACGGTGGAGAGTCCAGACCAGGTTTCCACCGTGCGCATTCCTGCTGAGTATGCCGATTTGGCTATCGCCTTCAGTAAGAGGAAGGCGACCCTATTACCACCCCATCGACAGGGGGATTGCGTGATAAACCTCCAGGTAAACGCTGCACTCCCCAGGAGTCACGTGTATCCGTTGTCCCAGGAGGAGACGTTGGCTATGGAGACATATGTCACGGAAGCTCTGGGACAGGGGTACATTCGGCCCTCCATGTCACCCGTCTCCTCGAGTTTCTTTTTTGTGAAGAAAAAGGAGGGTGGTTTGTGTCCGTGTATTGATTATCGAGGTCTAAATTCCATCACTGTGGGTTTTAGTTACCCACTACCTCTCATGGAATCATTTCACGGGGCGCGATTCTTCACGAAATTGGACCTCAGGAGCGCATATAATCTGGTGCGTATTCGGGAGGGAGATGAGGGGAAAACCGCGTTTAGTACCACATCTGGCCATTATGAGTACCTCGTCATGCCGTACGGGTTAAAGAATGCTCCAGCCATTTTTCAATCCTTCGTTGATGAGATTCTCAGAGACCTGCATGGACAGGGTGTAGTGGTGTATATTGACGACATCTTGATCTACTCCGCTACACGCGCCGAGCATGTGTCTCTGGTGCGCAAGGTTCTTTGGCGACTGCTGGAGCATGACCTGTACGTGAAGGCAGAGAAATGTGAGTTTTCCAAACGAGCCGTTTCCTTCCTGGGTTATCGCATTTCCACCTCGGGGGTGGTAATGGAGGGTGACCGCGTCAAAGCCGTGCGTAATTGGCCGACTCCGACCACGGTAAAGGAGGTGCAGCGGTTCTTAGGGTTTGCCAATTACTACCGGAGGTTTATCCGGGGTTTTGGTCAGGTGGCGGCCCCTATTACCTCACTGCTGAAGGGTGGGCCGGTGCGCTTGCAGTGATCAGCACAGGCGGACGGAGCTTTCCGTCGTTTGAAGGCGCTGTTCACCAACGCGCCAGTGTTGGCGCATCCTCACCCTTCTTTGGCATTCATAGTTGAGGTGGACGCATCCGGGGCTGGGGTTGGGGCTGTGCTCTCCCAGCGCTCGGGTACGCCACCGAAGCTCCGCCCCTGTGCTTTTTTTTCGAAAAAGCTCGGGCCAGCGGAGTGGAATTATGATGTGGGGGATAGGGAGTTGTTGGCCATGGTTAAGGCTCTGAAGATGTGGAGACACTGGCTTGAGGGGGCTAAGCACCCTTTCCTCATCTGGACTGACCACCGTAACCTGGAGTATATCCGATCAGCTAGGAGACTGAATCCTCGTCAGGCAAGGTGGGCCATGTATTTCACCCGATTTCGTTTTACGATTTCGTATCGACCAGGTTCCCTCAATACTAAGGCCGACGCGCTGTCCCGACTATACGACACTGATGACCGGTCCATCGATCCTACTCCCATCATTCCGGCTGCCAAGCTGGTAGCACCGGTAGTATGGGAGGTGGACGCGGACATCGAGCGGGCACTAAGGGAGGAACCTGCGCCTCCACAGTGCCCGGAGGGTCGTAGGTATGTGCCGCTCGCTGTTCGTGATCAATTGATTCGATGGGCTCATAGTCTACCCTCGTCAGGTCACCCGGGTATTTCGAGGACGGTGCGAAGTCTTAGAGGGAAGTACTGGTGGTCTACCTTGGTGAGAGATGTGCGATTCTATGTCTCCTCCTGTTCGGTTTGCGCCCAGAGTAAGGCTCCTAGGCATTTGCCATGATCGAAATTACAACCCCTCCCCGTTCCACAACGGCCGTGGTCCCATCTATCGGTGGATTTTCTTACTGATCTTCCCCTGTCTCAGGGGAACACGACGATCCTGGTTGTTGTGGATCGGTTCTCTAAGTCCTGCCGTCTTATCCCGTTGCCCGGTCTCCCTACGGCCCTGCAGACTGCGGCGGCACTATTCACCCATGTCTTCCGGCACTACGGGGTGCCCGAGGATATCATTTCTGATCGGGGTCCCCAGTTCACGTCCAGAGTATGGAAGGCGTTTATGGAGCGTCTGGGGGTCTCGGTCAGCCTGACCTCGGGTTATCACCCGGAGAGTAATGGGCAGGTGGAGAGAGTGAACCAGGAGGTGGGTAGGTTTCTGCGGTCGTATTGCCAGGACCGGCCAGGGGAGTGGTCAAGATACATCCCCTGGGCAGAGATGGCCCAGAACTCACTAAGCCACTCCTCTACCAACATGGCACCATTTGAGTGTGTGTTGGGGTACCAGCCGGTTCTGGCACCATGGCATCAGAGCCAGACCGAGGCTGCTGCGGTGGAGGAGCGCTCTAAGGAGACCTGGAGAGCCGTCCAGGAGTCATTGCGTCAGGCGAGTGGACGGCAGAAGAAGAGCGCTGACCGTCACCGCAGTGAGGCCCCCGTGTTTGCACCGGGGGATAGGGTCTGGCTCTCGACCCGAAACCTGCCCCTCCGCCTGCCCTGCCGGAAGCTGGGTCCGCAGTGTGTAGGGCCATTTAAAGTCCTGAGGAGAATAAACGAGGTGTGTTATCGATTGTTACTTCCTTCGTATTATCGTATTAACCCCTCGTTTCATGTGTCTCTCCTCAGGCCGGTGGTAGCTGGTCCCATGCAGGAAGGTGAGGTTCCGGAGGTCCCTCCGCCCCCTCTGGACATAGAGGGGTCCCCGGCGTACACGATACGGTCCATTCTGGACTCCAGACGCCGGGTGAGGGGCCTGCAGTACCTCGTGGACTGGGAGGGGTACGGGCCGGAGGAGGTGCTGGGTCCCGGTGGGGGATATATTGGATCCAACTATACTAAGGGAATTCCATCGCCTCCATCCGGATCGCCCTGCACCTCGCCCCCGGGGTCGTCGCGCTGGGGGGGCCGCGCGTCAGGAGGGGAGTACTGTCACGAATACTACCGAAGGTGGCTCCCCTTCCTGTTTGGGTGGCGCTCGGCGGTCGTCGTCGCCGGTCTACTAGCTGCCACCGATCCCTTTTTCCTTTTCGTTTATGTCTGTCTAATTGTTTTCACCTGTTCCTTGTTGGGGTTTTGGGATGGGTACTATTTAGGTTAGTTTTGCCCGCTAGTGTTTGTGTGGGCTTATTAGTTGTTACGTGTGGTGATGTTGCGTGACTGTTTTTGGGTTTTTCGCTGTCCAGTGTTTGTAACAAGGTTTGGGGTTTGTGTAGCGCCAGTGTTTTGGGCATTCACCCATGTTTGGACCTGTTACGTTTTCGAAGGACATTAAAGCGTTTTCCCGTACATTTCGCTCTCTGCAGTTGACTCCTCATTCATTTCACTCACCCGTCGTTACAGATATCCAGATAGTGAGATATCCAGATAGTCAGATAGATATCCAGATATCCAGATAGTCAGATATCCAGATAGTCAGATATCCAGATAGATTTTAGCCAGCAGCATACCAACCTGCATATCACTTGCTTATGAAGCTAAGCAGGGTTGGTCCTGGTCAGTCCCTGGATGGGAGACCAGATGCTGCTGGAACTGGTGTTGAAGGGCCAGTAGGAGGCACTCTTTCCTCTGGTCTAAAAAATATCGCAATGCACCAGGGCAGGGATTGGGGACACTGCCCTGTGTAGGGTGCCATTTTTCGGATGGGACGTTAAACGGGTGTCCTGGTTCTCTGAGGTCTTTAAAGATCCCATGGCACTTATTGTAAGAGTAGGGGTGTTAACCCTGGTGTCCTGGCTAAATTCCCAATCTGGCCCTCAAACCATCACAGTCACCTAATAATCCCCAGTTTACAATTGGCTCATTCATCCCCCCTCCTCTCCCCTGTAACTATTCCCCAGGTCGTTGCTGTAAATGAGAACGTGTTATCAGTCAACTTACCTGGTAAAATAACAGATAAATAAAAAATTAAATATCCAGATAGTCAGATAGTCACCCTTAATAGAGATCATGTAATTCAGAATGTGTGTGTCTTTCTCACCACAGTGATGAATGGGTTGACACTCTCCAGGGTTAGTCAGCACCACAGTCAGACCGTCTTCACAACGAGGAACCTCCGGCAGCTGGCAACTTACCAGGTCACACACTACACACAGTAGACACATAAAAATACACCACACACAACCCAACTGTGTACACAAACACATAGTATTACAGTAGTATTAGTGTAGTCCAATTTAGTACTGTATAGAATAGTGTTTTAGTATTTTAATATTGTAGTACGTACCACTGTCACACCCTGATCTGTTTCACCTGTCTTTGTGCTTGTCTCCAACCCCCACCAAGTGTCTCCCATCTCCCCTCATCATCCCCTGTGTATTTAAACCTGTTTTCTCTGTTTGTCTGTTGCATGTTCGCATGTTGGCGGCTGAGAGTGCCTGGAACCTGGAAGCATTGTTCGACATGTTCCTTCACGGATTATCGGAGGTGGTCATAAATGAGCTTGCAGCCCGGGAGCTGCCCTTGGACCTTGACACCCTCATTGCCTTGAAAATCCGAATCGATGGGCGGCTTCGAGAACATAGGACGGAGAGGGAATCTGAGTCCTGTCACCCTCGTTCGCCCTCGATTCCCACCTTGCTTCCGAAGAATCCCGGAGACCCCCAAAGTCTACATGTCCGTCCCCGAAGTCTACATGAACCCGACATCACCCGAGTTCTCTCAGGAATCACCGAAGTCCAGACACCTGGGCAGGGCTAGACTGACTCCGGCTGAGCGCTTACGCCGACTCCACACCCAGAGCTGCCTATATTGTGGAAGTAGAGAACATTTCGTAGCTACCGGCCCATTAAAAACCAGGCTCATTAAGATGGGGAAAGTACTCTGGTGGGCCTTATGGAGAACTTTTCCTCTCCCCTTACTCACACCCCTTTCCATGCCATCCTGTTGTGGGGGAATCATTAGAAATCTCTCTGGGTACTCATCGACTCTGGGGCCGATGAGAGTTTTTTGGACGCTACTCTGATGTCTGAGCTGGGCATCCCCACTCAGCCCCTCTCCATTCCCATGGACGTTAGACCGCTGGACAGGCGCTCTATAGGCCGGGTCACTCACAATACCACTCCTATCAACCTACGAGTGTCAGGGAACCACAGCGACGCAATCCAATTTATGCTGATTAATCAGGTTCCCGTGGTATTGGGATTATCTTGGCTCCAGTGACACAATCCCATTAGAAACTGGACTGCTGGTGCCATTATGGGCTGAAGCCCGTTCTGCCACGCCCATTGTCTGAAGTCAGCGCAGCCTGCCCAGGGACGTATTCCTGTGGGCTCGGAAGTTTCCCCGGACCTCTCCGCCATTCCCGCGGAGTTCCAGGACATCCAGGAGGTGTTCAGTAATGCCACTTAGTTTCCAAGGCACTGACCCAATGACTGCGGGGTTGACCTTCTCCCAGGCACCACTCCGCCCTGGGGACGACTGTACTTTCTGTCGGGTCCGGAGACCAAAGCTATGGAGACCTACATTGAGGACTCCCTAGCTGCATGGTTCATCCGTCCTTCTGCATCCCCCACCGGTGCAGGGATCTTCTTTGTGGAGAAGAAGGACAAAACCCTGCACCCGTGCATCAACTACCGGGGCCTCAATAACATCACGGGGAAGAATCGCTACCTGCTACCACTCATCTCGACGGCCTTCGAGACGCTCCAGGGGGACACCGTGTTCTCCAAGCTGGACCTACGGAACACCTACCACCTGGTGCGGATACGGGAATGGGACGAGTGGAAGACTGCCTTCAACACCGCCAGTGGTCATTACGAGTGTCTGGTCATGCCATTTGGCCTTACCAACGCCCCAACTGTGTTCCAGGCTCTGGTTATTGATATTCTCTGTGACATGTTGAACCGGTTCGACTTCGACTACCTCGACGACATCCTCATCTTCTCCCGCTACACCCAAGAACACGTGCTCCACGTCTGACAGGTTCCAACGCCTCCTGGAGAACCAGCTTTTTGTAAAAGCAGAGCAGTGCGGATTCTATCGCTTCACCATCCCCTTCCTGGGTTACACCATTGCTGCAGGGAATGTACAGATGGATCCCGGGAAGGTGAGAGCGGTGGTGGATTGGCCCCAGCCTACGTCCAGGGTGCAGCTACAAAGTTTCCTGGGATTCGCCAACTCTTATCAACACTTTATCTGGGGTTACAGCACCCTGGCTTCCCCCATCTATACTCACCACTTCCAAGGTTCCGTTCACGTGGTCCCCAGCTGCTGACCGGATGTTCCGGGATCTCAAACACCGTTTCACCACAGCTCCCATCTTGGTTCATCCTGACCCATCCCGCGAGTTCGTGATGGAGGCCACTGCTTCGGATGTCCGAGTGGGGGCTGTCCTGTCCCAGCGTTCTGCCCTGGACCTGAAGTTACAACCCTGCGCCTTCTTCTCCCATTGCCTAAACGATGTGGGGAATTGTGACCTACTCGCGGTGAAGATGGCGTTGGAGGAGTGGAGGCACTGGCTGGAGGGGGCGGAACATCCGTTCATTGTGTGGGCCGACTACAAGAACCTGGAATATCTCTGCACCGCCAAGCGTCTAAATTCCAGGCAAGCTATGTGGGCCCTGCTTTTCACCCGGTTCAACTTCTCCCTCTCCTACCAACCAGGATCCAAGAACATTTAGCTGGATGCGCTGTCATGCCGCTATAGCCCTGCAGCTACCACACTGGTACTCCGGACAACACTCGAACTGTATTAATGTATTGTTGTATTTTATTGTATACAGTATGGTACAGTAATCTGGTGTGGTGTAGTATTATAATATATTGTAGGTATAGTAATTTAGTAGTGTAGTGTTATAATATACAGTATATATTAGTATAATATTCTAGTAGTGTAGTATTGTCAAGAAAATATATATTAGTAGAGTATTCTAGTAGTGTAGTATTATAATATTGTATCAAACATTTCACTACACCCGCAATAACATCTGTATGTGACCAATACATTTGATTTGATTTAATACACAGTATATATTACTATAGTATTCTAGAACTGTAGTATTCTAATATACCATATATATTAGTAAAGAATTCTAGTAATGTAGTACATACCACACTCGTATTCCGGACAACACTTGGACTCCCTCTTCTCCCTCAGAACCTCACATGGTCCACACGCTGGAGCTACACACCCACACACACGCACACACACGCACACACACGCACACACACGCACACACACATTCTCCACTGAGTATGTGTGTTGATGAGTGTATCCCGTATGTCTATGTGTGTGTGTGTGTGTGTGTGTGTATGGATGGAAGGATGGATAGATGGATGGATGGATGTACATTTGAATGGATGGATGGATGGATGTACATTTGGATGGATGGATGGATGGATAAAATGGACGTACAGTGCCCTGATAAAGTATTTGGCACCTTTCTCTATTTTTTCATATTTTTGATACTGAATGTTATCAGGGCTTCAACCAAAACCTAACATTAGATAAAGAGAACCTGAATTTGCAAATAACACAAAAAATATATACTTTTTAAACATTTGTATTAACTAAGTTAAGCAACACCCAATTCCTCTGTGTGAAAAAGTCATTTCCCCTTACACTCAATAACTGGTCGTGCTACCTTTAGCTGCAATGACTGCTACCAAATGCTTCCTGTAGTTGTTGATCAGCCCACCTTTAGCTGTAATGACTCCAACGAAACACTTCCTGTAGTTGTTGATCAGTCCACCTTTAGCTGTAATGACTGCTACCAAACGCTTCCTGTAGTTGTTGATCAGTCCACCTTTAGCTGTAATGACTGCTACCAAACACTTCCTGTAGTTGTTGATCAGTCCACCTTTAGCTGTAATGACTGCTACCAAACGCTTCCTGTAGTTGTTGATCAGTCCACCTTTAGCTGTAATGACTCCAACCAAACACTTCCTGTAGTTGTTGATCAGTCCACCTTTAGATGCAATGACTCCCATCAAACACTTCCTGTAGTTGTTGATCAGTCCACCTTTAGCTGCAATGACTGATACCAAACGCTTCCTGTAGTTGTTGATCAGTCCACCTTTAGCTGTAATGACTGATACCAAACGCTTCCTGTAGATGTTGATCAGTCCACCTTTAGCTGTAATGACTCCAACCAAACACTTCCTGTAGTTGTTGATCAGTCCACCTTTAGCTGTAATGACTCCAACCAAACACTTCCTGTAGTTGTTGATCAGTCCACCTTTAGCTGTAATGACTCCAACCAAACACTTCCTGTAGTTGTTGATCAGTCCACCTTTAGCTGTAATGACTCCAACCAAACACTTCCTGTAGTTGTTGATCAGTCCACCTTTAGCTGTAATGACTCCAACCAAACACTTCCTGTAGTTGTTGATCAGTCCGCCTTTAGCTGTAATGACTCCCATCAAACACTTCCTGTAGTTGTTGATCAGTCCACCTTTAGCTGTAATGACTCCAACCAAACACTTCCTGTAGTTGTTGATCAGTCCACCTTTAGCTGTAATGACTCCAACCAAACACTTCCTGTAGTTGTTGATCAGTCCACCTTTAGCTATAATGACTCCAACCAAACACTTCCTGTAGTTGTTGATCAGTCCACCTTTAGCTGTAATGACTCCAACCAAACACTTCCTGTAGTTGTTGATCAGTCCACCTTTAGCTGCAGTGACTGCTACCAAACACTTCCTGTAGTTGTTGATCAGTCCACCTTTAGCTGTAATGACTGCAACCAAACGCTTCCTGTAGTTGTTGATCAGTCCACCTTTAGCTGCAGTGACTGCTACCAAACACTTCCTGTAGTTGTTGATCAGTCCACCTTTAGCTGTAATGACTCCAACCAAACACTTCCTGTAGTTGTTGATCAGTCCACCTTTAGCTGCAGTGACTGCTACCAAACACTTCCTGTAGTTGTTGATCAGTCCACCTTTAGCTGCAGTGACTGCTACCAAACACTTCCTGTAGTTGTTGATCAGTCCACCTTTAGCTGTAATGACTGCTACCAAACACTTCCTGTAGTTGTTGATCAGTCCACCTTTAGCTGTAATGACTGCTACCAAACGCTTCCTGTAGTTGTTGATCAGCCCACTTTTAGCTGTAATGACTGCTACCAAACGCTTCCTGTAGTTGTTGATCAGTCCACCTTTAGCTGTAATGACTGCTACCAAACGTTTCCTGTAGTTGTTGATCAGTCCACCTTTAGCTGTAATGACTGCTACCAAACGTTTCCTGTAGTTGTTGATCAGTCCACCTTTAGCTGCAGTGACTGCTACCAAACACTTCCTGTAGTTGTTGATCAGTCCACCTTTAGCTGTAATGACTCCAACCAAACACTTCCTGTAGTTGTTGATCAGTCCACCTTTAGCTGTAATGACTGCTACCAAACGCTTCCTGTAGTTGTTGATCAGTCCACCTTTAGCTGTAATGACTCCAACCAAACACTTCCTGTAGTTGTTGATCAGTCCACCTTTAGCTGTAATGACTCCAACCAAACACTTCCTGTAGTTGTTGATCAGTCCACCTTTAGCTGTAATGACTCCAACCAAACACTTCCTGTAGTTGTTGATCAGTCCACCTTTAGCTGCAGTGACTGCTACCAAACGCTTCCTGTAGTTGTTGATCAGTCCACCTTTAGCTGTAATGACTCCAACCAAACACTTCCTGTAGTTGTTGATCAGTCCACCTTTAGCTGCAGTGACTGCTACCAAACACTTCCTGTAGTTGTTGATCAGTCCACCTTTAGCTGTAATGACTCCAACCAAACACTTCCTGTAGTTGTTGATCAGTCCACCTTTAGCTGCAGTGACTGCTACCAAACACTTCCTGTAGTTGTTGATCAGTCCACCTTTAGCTGCAGTGACTGCTACCAAACACTTCCTGTAGTTGTTGATCAGTCCACCTTTAGCTGCAGTGACTGCTACCAAACACTTCCTGTAGTTGTTGATCAGTCCACCTTTAGCTGTAATGACTGCTACCAAACGCTTCCTGTAGTTGTTGATCAGCCCACTTTTAGCTGTAATGACTCCCATCAAACACTTCCTGTAGTTGTTGATCAGTCCACCTTTAGCTGTAATGACTGCTACCAAACGCTTCCTGTAGTTGTTGATCAGTCCACCTTTAGCTGTAATGACTGCTACCAAACACTTCCTGTAGTTGTTGATCAGTCCACCTTTAGCTGCAGTGACTGCTACCAAACACTTCCTGTAGTTGTTGATCAGTCCACCTTTAGCTGTAATGACTGCTACCAAACACTTCCTGTAGTTGTTGATCAGTCCACCTTTAGCTGCAGTGACTGCTACCAAACGCTTCCTGTAGTTGTTGATCAGTCCACCTTTAGCTGTAATGACTGCTACCAAACGCTTCCTGTAGTTGTTGATCAGTCCACCTTTAGCTGTAATGACTGCTACCAAACGCTTCCTGTAGTTGTTGATCAGTCCACCTTTAGCTGTAATGACTGCTACCAAACACTTCCTGTAGTTGTTGATCAGTCCACCTTTAGCTGCAGTGACTGCTACCAAACACTTCCTGTAGTTGTTGATCAGTCACTGTGGAGGAGCCAACTCTTCAGAACTGCTGGAACTCAGAAACATTTGTGGCTTTTCAAGCATGAACTGCTCGTTTCAAGTCTTGCTACAACATCTCAATTGGGATTAGGCCTGGACTTTGTCTAGGCCATTCCAAAACATCAAATTTGTTGCTTTTTAACCATTTCCATGTAGACTTGTTTGTGTGATTTGGATCATTGTCTTGCTGCATGACCCAGCTGCACTTCAGCTTCAGCTCACAGACGGATGGCCTAACATTCTCCTGTAGAATTCACTGATATAGTTATAGTTTTAACTCATCTGTCTATAGATTATTATTTTAACTCATCTGTCCGTAGGACATTCTTCCAAGAGTCTTGATGATCATCCAGGTGCTTCCAGGTGATTTTTGGCAATCTTGAGTCAGCTTATGTCTGGAGACAACCAAACACTGCATTCCACAGTAAGAACTTCATACCAACGGTCAAGCATGGTGGTGGTAGTGTGATGGTTTGGGGTTACTTTGCTGCCTCAGGACCTGGACAACTTGCCTTAACAGAAAGAACTATGAATTCTGCTCTGTATCAGAGAATTCAACAGGAGAATGTAAGGCCATCCGTCTGTGAGCTGAAGCTGAAATGTAGCTGGGTTATTCAACAAGCCAATGATCCAAATCACACAAACAAGTTGAAATGAAAATGGTTATAAAGCAACAAATGTTAAAGTTTTGGAATGGCCAAGTCAAAGTCCAGACCTAATCCCAATCAGCTGAAGGTAGCACAACCAGTATATTGAGTGTAAGGGGGCAATTACTTTTTCACACAGGGGCATTGGATCATTAGTCACATACAGAGGATAGTGTGTACGGCCCAGTACATCACTGGGGCCAAGCTTCCTGCCATCCAGGACCTGTATACCAGGCGGAGACAGAGGAAGGCCCTAAAAATTGTCAAAGACCCAGCCACCCTAGTCATTGACTGTTCTCTCTGCTACCGCACAGAAAGCGGTACCGGAGTGCTAAGTCTAGGTCCAAGAGGCTTCTAAACAGCTTCTACCCCCAAGCCACAAGACTCCTGAACATCTAATGATATAGCTACACAGACTTTTTGCATTTCCTCCCACCCATTTACGCCGCTGCTACTCTCTGTTATTACCTATGCATAGTCACTTTAATAACTCCACCTACATGTACATATTACCTCAATTACCTTGACTAACCAGTGCCCCGCACATTGACTCTGTACAGGTACCCCCTGTATATAGCCTCCACATTGACTCTGTACCAGTACCCCCTGTATATAGCCTCACATTGACTCTGTACCGGTACCCCCCCTGTATATAGCCTCCACATTGACTCTGTACCGGTACCCCCTGTATATAGTCTCCACATTGACTCTGTACTGGTACCCCCTGTATATAGCCTCCACATTGACTCTGTACCGGTACCCCCTGTATATAGCCTCCACATTGACTCTGTACCAGTACCCCCTGTATATAGCCTCCACATTGACTCTGTACCGGTACCCCCTGTATATAGCCTCCACATTGACTCTGTACCGGTACCCCCTGTATATAGCCTCCACATTGACTCTGTACCGGTACCCCCCTGTATATAGTCTCCACATTGACTCTGTACCGGTACCCCCTGTATATAGCCTCCACATTGACTCTGTACCGGTACCTCCTGTATATAGCCTCCACATTGACTCTGTACCGGTACCCCCTGTATATAGCCTCCACATTGACTCTGTACCGGTACTCCCTGTATATAGCCTCCACATTGACTCTGTACTGGTACCCCCTGTATATAGCCTCCACATTGACTCGGTACCGGTACCCCCTGTATATAGCCTCCACATTGACTCTGTACCGGTACCCCCTGTATATAGCCTCCACATTGACTCTGTACTGGTACCCCCTGTATATAGCCTCCACATTGACGCTATACAGGTACCCCCTGTATATAGCCTCCACATTGACTCTGTACCAGTACCCCCTGTATATAGCCTCCACATTGACTCTGTACCGTAACACCCTGTATATAGCCTCCACATTGACTCTGTACCGGTACCCCCTGTATATAGCCTCCACATTGACTCTGTACCGGTACCCCCTGTATATAGCCTCCACATTGACTCTGTACCGGTACCCCCCTGTATATAGTCTCCACATTGACTCTGTACCGGTACCCCCTGTATATAGCCTCCACATTGACTCTGTACCGGTACCTCCTGTATATAGCCTCCACATTGACTCTGTACCGGTACCCCCTGTATATAGCCTCCACATTGACTCTGTACCGGTACTCCCTGTATATAGCCTCCACATTGACTCTGTACCAGTACCCCCTGTATATAACCTCCACATTGACTCTGTACCGGTACCCCCTGTATATAGCCTCCACATTGACTCTGTACCGGTACCCCCCTGTATATAGTCTCCACATTGACTCTGTACCGGTACCCCCTGTATATAGCCTCCACATTGACTCTGTACCGGTACCTCCTGTATATAGCCTCCACATTGACTCTGTACCGTAACACCCTGTATATAGCCTCCACATTGACTCTGTACCGGTACCCCCTGTATATAGCCTCCACATTGACTCTGTACCGGTACCCCCTGTATATAACCTCCACATTGACTCTGTACCAGTACCCCCTGTATATAGCCTCCACACTGACTCTGTACCGGTACCCCCTGTATATAGCCTCCACATTGACTCTGTACCGGTACCCCCTGTATATAGCCTCCACATTGACTCTGTACCGGTACCCCCCTGTATATAGTCTCCACATTGACTCTGTACCGGTACCCCCTGTATATAGCCTCCACATTGACTCTGTACCGGTACCTCCTGTATATAGCCTCCACATTGACTCTGTACCGTAACACCCTGTATATAGCCTCCACATTGACTCTGTACCGGTACCCCCTGTATATAGCCTCCACATTGACTCTGTACCGGTACCCCCTGTATATAGCCTCCACATTGACTCTGTACTGGTACCCCCTGTATATAGCCTCCACATTGACTCTGTACCGGTACCCCCTGTATATAGCCTCCACATTGACTCTGTACCGGTACCCCCCTGTATATAACCTCCACATTGACTCTGTACCGGTACCACCCTGTATATAGCCTCCACATTGACTCTGTACCGGTACCACCCTGTATATAGCCTCCACATTGACTCTGTACTGGTACCCCCTGTATATAGTATCGCTTTTGTTATTTTACTGCTGCTCTTTAACTACTTTTACTTTTATTTCTTATTCTTATTCGTGTTTTTTAAAACTGAATTGTTGGTTAGGGGCTTGTAAGTAAGTATTTCACTGTAAGGTGAATTCGGTGCATGTGACTAATACAATTTGATTTGATTTGATGTTACATACTTCGTATGCAATTGTTGTTTCAATTGTTCCCTTTATCTAATATCAGGTTTTGGTTGAAAACATTCAGCATCAAAAATATGCAAAAATAGAGAAAATTACAAAGAGGGCAAATACTTTTCCACAACACTGTATGTGTGTTTTACCTTTATGTTCAATGCAGGGTCGGTATGTATGTGTGTTTTACCTTTATGTTCAATGCAGGGTCGGTATGTATGTGTGTTTTACCGTTATGATCAATGCAGGGTCGGTATGTATGTGTGTTTTACCTTTATGATCAATGCAGGGTCGGTATGTATGTGTGTTTTACCTTTATGTTCAATGCAGGGTCGGTATGTATGTGTGTTTTACTGTTATGATCAATGCAGGGTCGGTATGTATGTGTGTTTTACTGTTATGATCAATGCAGGGTCGGTATGTATGTGTGTTTTACCTTTATGATCAATGCAGGGTCGGTATGTATGTGTGTTTTACTGTTATGATCAATGCAGGGTCGGTATGTATGTGTGTTTTACCTTTATGATCAATGCAGGGTCGGTATGTATGTGTGTTTTACCTTTATGATCAATGCAGGGTCGGTATGTATGTGTGTTTTACCTTTATGATCAATGCAGGGTCGGTATGTATGTGTGTTTTACTGTTATGATCAATGCAGGGTCGGTATGTGTGTGTGTTTTACCTTTATGATCAATGCAGGGTCGGTATGTATGTGTGTTTTACCTTTATGATCAATGCAGGGTCGGTATGTATGTGTGTCTTACCTTTATGATCAATGCAGGGTCGGTATGTATGTGTGTTTTACCTTTATGATCAATGCAGGGTCGGTATGTATGTGTGTTTTACCTTTATGATCAATGCAGGGTCGGTATGTATGTGTGTTTTACCTTTATGATCAATGCAGGGTCGGTATGTATGTGTGTTTTACTGTTATGATCAATGTAGGGTCGGTATGTATGTGTGTTTTACCTTTATGATCAATGCAGGGTCGGTATGTATGTGTGTTTTACCTTTATGTTCAATGCAGGGTCGGTATGTGTGTGTGTTTTACCTTTATGATCAATGCAGGGTCGGTATGTGTGTGTGTTTTACCTTTATGATCAATGCAGGGTCGGTATGTATGTGTGTTTTACCTTTATGATCAATGTAGGGTCGGTATGTATGTGTGTTTTACCTTTATGATCAATGCAGGGTCGGTATGTATGTGTGTTTTACCTTTATGATCAATGCAGGGTCGGTATGTATGTGTGTTTTACCTTTATGTTCAATGCAGGGTCGGTATGTGTGTGTGTTTTACCGTTATGATCAATGCAGGGTCGGTATGTATGTGTTTTACCTTTATGATCAATGTAGGGTCGGTATGTATGTGTGTTTTACCGTTATGATCAATGCAGGGTCGGTATGTGTGTGTGTTTTACCTTTATGATCAATGCAGGGTCGGTATGTGTGTGTGTTTTACCGTTATGATCAATGCAGGGTCGGTATGTATGTGTGTTTTACCTTTATGATCAATGTAGGGTCGGTATGTATGTGTGTTTTACTGTTATGATCAATGCAGGGTCGGTATGTATGTGTGTTTTACTGTTATGATCAATGTAGGGTCGGTATGTATGTGTGTGTTTTACTGTTATGATCAATGTAGGGTCGGTATGTATGTGTGTGTTTTACTGTTATGATCAATGCAGGGTCGGTATGTATGTGTGTTTTACTGTTATGATCAATGTAGGGTCGGTATGTATGTGTGTGTTTTACTGTTATGATCAATGCAGGGTCGGTATGTATGTGTGTTTTACTGTTATGATCAATGTAGGGTCGGTATGTATGTGTGTGTTTTACTGTTATGATCAATGCAGGGTCGGTATGTATGTGTGTTTTACCGTTATGATCAATGCAGGGTCGGTATGTATGTGTGTTTTACCTTTATGATCAATGTAGGGTCGGTATGTATGTGTGTTACCGTTATGATCAATGTAGGGTCGGTATGTATGTGTGTTTTACCTTTATGATCAATGCAGGGTCGGTATGTATGTGTGTTTTACCTTTATGATCAATGCAGGGTCGGTATGTATGTGTGTCTTACCGTTATGATCAATGCAGGGTCGGTATGTATGTGTGTTTTACCGTTATGATCAATGCAGGGTCGGTATGTATGTGTGTTTTACCGTTATGATCAATGCAGGGTCGGTATGTATGTGTGTTTTACTGTTATGATCAATGCAGGGTCGGTATGTATGTGTGTTTTACCGTTATGATCAATGCAGGGTCGGTATGTATGTGTGTTTTACTGTTATGATCAATGCAGGGTCGGTATGTATGTGTGTTTTACCTTTATGATCAATGCAGGGTCGGTATGTATGTGTGTTTTACCTTTATGATCAATGCAGGGTCGGTATGTATGTGTGTTTTACCGTTATGATCAATGCAGGGTCGGTATGTATGTTTGTTTTACCGTTATGATCAATGCAGGGTCGGTATGTATGTGTGTGTTTTACCTTTATGATCAATGCAGGGTCGGTATGTATGTGTGTTTTACCTTTATGATCAATGCAGGGTCGGTATGTATGTGTGTTTTACCTTTATGATCAATGCAGGGTCGGTATGTATGTGTGTTTTACCTTTATGATCAATGCAGGGTCGGTATGTATGTGTGTTTTACCTTTATGATCAATGCAGGGTCGGTATGTATGTGTGTTTTACCTTTATGATCAATGCAGGGTCGGTATGTATGTGTGTCTTACCGTTATGATCAATGCAGGGTCGGTATGTATGTGTCTTACCGTTATGATCAATGCAGGGTCGGTATGTATGTGTGTTTTACCGTTATGATCAATGCAGGGTCGGTATGTATGTGTGTTTTACCGTTATGATCAATGCAGGGTCGGTATGTATGTGTGTTTTACCGTTATGATCAATGCAGGGTCGGTATGTATGTGTGTTTTACCGTTATGATCAATGCAGGGTCGGTATGTATGTGTGTTTTACCGTTATGATCAATGCAGGGTCGGTATGTATGTGTCTTACCGTTATGATCAATGCAGGGTCGGTATGTATGTGTTTTACCTTTATGATCAATGCAGGGTCGGTATGTATGTGTGTTTTACCGTTATGATCAATGTAGGGTCGGTATGTATGTGTCTTACCGTTATGATCAATGCAGGGTCGGTATGTATGTGTTTTACCTTTATGATCAATGCAGGGTCGGTATGTATGTGTGTTTTACCGTTATGATCAATGCAGGGTCGGTATGTATGTGTGTTTTACCTTTATGATCAATGTAGGGTCGGTATGTATGTGTGTCTTACCGTTATGATCAATGCAGGGTCGGTATGTATGTGTGTTTTACCTTTATGATCAATGTAGGGTCGGTATGTATGTGTGTTTTACCTTTATGATCAATGCAGGGTCGGTATGTATGTGTGTTTTACCGTTATGATCAATGCAGGGTCGGTATGTATGTGTTTTACCTTTATGATCAATGCAGGGTCGGTATGTATGTGTGTTTTACCGTTATGATCAATGTAGGGTCGGTATGTATGTGTCTTACCGTTATGATCAATGCAGGGTCGGTATGTATGTGTTTTACCTTTATGATCAATGCAGGGTCGGTATGTATGTGTGTTTTACCTTTATGATCAATGTAGGGTCGGTATGTATGTTTGTTTTACCGTTATGATCAATGTAGGGTCGGTATGTATGTGTGTTTTACCGTTATGATCAATGCAGGGTCGGTATGTATGTGTTTTACCTTTATGATCAATGCAGGGTCGGTATGTATGTGTGTTTTACCTTTATGATCAATGTAGGGTCGGTATGTATGTGTGTTTTACCTTTATGATCAATGTAGGGTCGGTATGTATGTGTGTCTTACCGTTATGATCAATGCAGGGTCGGTATGTATGTGTGTTTTACCTTTATGATCAATGTAGGGTCGGTATGTATGTGTGTTTTACCTTTATGATCAATGCAGGGTCGGTATGTATGTGTGTTTTACCGTTATGATCAATGCAGGGTCGGTATGTGTGTGTGTTTTACCGTTATGATCAATGTAGGGTCGGTATGTATGTGTGTTTTACCGTTATGATCAATGTAGGGTCGGTATGTATGTGTGTTTTACCGTTATGATCAATGCAGGGTCGGTATGTATGTGTGTTTTACCGTTATGATCAATGCAGGGTCGGTATGTATGTGTGTTTTACCGTTATGATCAATGCAGGGTCGGTATGTATGTGTGTTTTACCGTTATGATCAATGTAGGGTCGGTATGTATGTGTGTTTTACCGTTATGATCAATGCAGGGTCGGTATGTATGTGTGTTTTACCTTTATGATCAATGTAGGGTCGGTATGTGTGTGTGTTTTACCTTTATGATCAATGCAGGGTCGGTATGTATGTGTGTTTTACCGTTATGATCAATGCAGGGTCGGTATGTATGTGTGTTTTACCTTTATGATCAATGTAGGGTCGGTATGTGTGTGTGTTTTACCTTTATGATCAATGCAGGGTCGGTATGTATGTGTGTTTTACCTTTATGATCAATGCAGGGTCGGTATGTGTGTGTGTTTTACCTTTATGATCAATGCAGGGTCGGTATGTGTGTGTGTTTTACTGTTATGATCAATGCAGGGTCGGTATGTATGTGTGTTTTACCTTTATGATCAATGCAGGGTCGGTATGTATGTGTGTTTTACCGTTATGATCAATGCAGGGTCGGTATGTATGTGTGTTTTACCGTTATGATCAATGCAGGGTCGGTATGTGTGTGTGTCTTACCGTTATGATCAATGCAGGGTCGGTATGTGTGTGTTTTACCGTTATGATCAATGCAGGGTCGGTATGTGTGTGTGTGTTACCTTTATGATCAATGCAGGGTCGGTATGTGTGTGTGTTTTACTGTTATGATCAATGCAGGGTCGGTATGTATGTGTGTTTTACCGTTATGATCAATGTAGGGTCGGTATGTGTGTGTTTTAACTTTATGATCAATGCAGGGTCGGTATGTATGTGTGTTTTACCGTTATGATCAATGCAGGGTCGGTATGTGTGTGTGTTTTACCTTTATGATCAATGCAGGGTCGGTATGTGTGTGTGTTTTACCGTTATGATCAATGTAGGGTCGGTATGTATGTGTGTGTTACCGTTATGATCAATGCAGGGTCGGTATGTGTGTGTGTTTTACCGTTATGATCAATGCAGGGTCGGTATGTATGTGTGTTTTACCGTTATGATCAATGTAGGGTCGGTATGTATGTGTGTGTTACCGTTATGATCAATGCAGGGTCGGTATGTATGTGTGTTTTACCGTTATGATCAATGTAGGGTCGGTATGTATGTGTGTTTTACCGTTATGATCAATGCAGGGTCGGTATGTATGTGTGTTTTACCTTTATGATCAATGTAGGGTCGGTATGTATGTGTGTTTTACCGTTATGATCAATGCAGGGTCGGTATGTATGTGTGTTTTACCGTTATGATCAATGCAGGGTCGGTATGTATGTGTGTTTTACCTTTATGATCAATGTAGGGTCGGTATGTATGTGTGTTTTACCGTTATGATCAATGCAGGGTCGGTATGTATGTGTGTTTTACCTTTATGATCAATGTAGGGTCGGTATGTATGTGTGTTTTACCGTTATGATCAATGCAGGGTCGGTATGTGTGTGTTTTACCGTTATGATCAATGTAGGGTCGGTATGTATGTGTGTTTTACCTTTATGATCAATGCAGGGTCGGTATGTATGTGTGTTTTACCTTTATGTTCAATGTAGGGTCGGTATGTATGTGTGTTTTACCTTTATGTTCAATGTAGGGTCGGTATGTATGTGTGTTTTACCTTTATGTTCAATGTAGGGTCGGTATGTATGTGTGTTTTACCTTTATGATCAATGCAGGGTCGGTATGTATGTGTGTTTTACCTTTATGATCAATGCAGGGTCGGTATGTATGTGTGTTTTACCGTTATGATCAATGCAGGGTCGGTATGTGTGTGTGTTTTACCGTTATGATCAATGTAGGGTCGGTATGTATGTGTGTTTTACCTTTATGATCAATGCAGGGTCGGTATGTATGTGTGTTTTACCTTTATGATCAATGCAGGGTCGGTATGTATGTGTGTTTTACCGTTATGATCAATGCAGGGTCGGTATGTATGTGTGTTTTACCGTTATGATCAATGTAGGGTCGGTATGTATGTGTGTTTTACCGTTATGATCAATGTAGGGTCGGTATGTATGTGTGTTTTACCTTTATGATCAATGCAGGGTCGGTATGTATGTGTGTCTTACCGTTATGATCAATGCAGGGTCGGTATGTATGTGTGTTTTACCTTTATGATCAATGCAGGGTCGGTATGTATGTGTGTTTTACCTTTATGATCAATGTAGGGTCGGTATGTATGTGTGTTTTACCTTTATGATCAATGTAGGGTCGGTATGTATGTGTGTTTTACCTTTATGATCAATGTAGGGTCGGTATGTATGTGTGTCTTACCGTTATGATCAATGTAGGGTCGGTATGTATGTGTGTTTTACCGTTATGATCAATGCAGGGTCGGTATGTATGTGTGTTTTACCTTTATGATCAATGTAGGGTCGGTATGTATGTGTGTTTTACCTTTATGATCAATGCAGGGTCGGTATGTATGTGTGTTTTACCGTTATGATCAATGCAGGGTCGGTATTTATGTGTGTTTTACCGTTATGATCAATGCAGGGTCGGTATGTATGTGTGTTTTACCTTTATGATCAATGCAGGGTCGGTATGTATGTGTGTCTTACCGTTATGATCAATGCAGGGTCGGTATGTATGTGTGTTTTACCTTTATGATCAATGCAGGGTCGGTATGTATGTGTGTTTTACCGTTATGATCAATGCAGGGTCGGTATGTATGTGTGTTTTACCGTTATGATCAATGCAGGGTCGGTATGTATTTGTGTTTTACCTTTATGATCAATGCAGGGTCGGTATGTATGTGTGTCTTACCGTTATGATCAATGCAGGGTCGGTATGTATGTGTGTTTTACCGTTATGATCAATGCAGGGTCGGTATGTATGTGTGTTTTACCTTTATGATCAATGCAGGGTCGGTATGTATGTGTGTCTTACCGTTATGATCAATGCAGGGTCGGTATGTATGTGTGTTTTACCGTTATGATCAATGCAGGGTCGGTATGTATGTGTGTTTTACCTTTATGATCAATGCAGGGTCGGTATGTATGTGTGTTTTACCTTTATGATCAATGCAGGGTCGGTATGTGTGTGTGTTTTACCTTTATGATCAATGCAGGGTCGGTATGTATGTGTTTTACCGTTATGATCAATGTAGGGTCGGTATGTATGTGTGTTTTACCTTTATGATCAATGTAGGGTCGGTATGTATGTGTGTTTTACCGTTATGATCAATGCAGGGTCGGTATGTTTGTGTTTTACCGTTATGATCAATGTAGGGTCGGTATGTATGTGTGTTTTACCTTTATGATCAATGCAGGGTCGGTATGTATGTGTGTTTTACCGTTATGATCAATGCAGGGTCGGTATGTATGTGTGTTTTACCGTTATGATCAATGCAGGGTCGGTATGTGTGTGTTTTACCTTTATGATCAATGCAGGGTCGGTATGTGTGTGTGTTTTACCGTTATGATCAATGTAGGGTCGGTATGTATGTGTGTTTTACCTTTATGATCAATGCAGGGTCGGTATGTGTGTGTGTTTTACCGTTATGATCAATGCAGGGTCGGTATGTGTGTGTGTTTTACCGTTATGATCAATGCAGGGTCGGTATGTGTGTGTGTTTTACTGTTATGATCAATGCAGGGTCGGTATGTGTGTGTGTTTTACCTTTATGATCAATGCAGGGTCGGTATGTGTGTGTGTTTTACCTTTATGATCAATGTAGGGTCGGTATGTGTGTGTGTTTTACCTTTATGATCAATGCAGGGTCGGTATGTGTGTGTGTTTTACCTTTATGATCAATGCAGGGTCGGTATGTGTGTGTGTTTTACCTTTATGATCAATGCAGGGTCGGTATGTATGTGTGTTTTACCTTTATGATCAATGCAGGGTCGGTATGTGTGTGTGTTTTACCTTTATGATCAATGCAGGGTCGGTATGTGTGTGTGTTTTACCTTTATGATCAATGCAGGGTCGGTATGTGTGTGTGTTTTACCTTTATGATCAATGCAGGGGCGAGCAGTGCAGTTGATACGTTGGCGATCCAGACACATACAAATCAGACACGTGTTCTCCTCTGGCACCCAGCTCTGTAGATACTACACAAAAACACACACGTTTTACTATCCTTGTGGGGACCAATTTATTCCCATTCAAAATCCTATTTTTCCTAACCCCTAACGCTAACCCCTAACGCTAACCCCTAACGCTAACCCCTAACGCAGGGGTTCCCAAAATGTTTTGCCACGTGACCCCATTTTGACATCTGAAAATCCTTACGACCCCAACCATGTGAAAAAACAATGTAATTAACAGCCAATGTTGACTTTTTCATTTGGGGCTATGGCAGTCAATTTTCAGATTGTCTCTTATCTCACCACCAACAACAAGATGGCTGTGCTTGATGCATGTCGCATCGGAGCTTCTCAAAGTCTGTGGGCGTGGTCGACAGTGAGCATCTCATCTCTGCTGTCACATCCAACCTGGATGGATGTTTGGTTTTAATGCAGAAGAGAGCACTGAATCCAGCTCCACACAGATATGAGCTGGCGACGTGTACCATGAGTTTTGCTTTTCATGCTCGACCTGCAAAATGTCCCTACCTGTCTAAATTGTCCTTGTTTTACTATCCTTGTGAGAACTCTGGTCCTAAAAAGGATAGTAAAACCAAAAACACACACACATGTAGTATAAATTCCTTTCATGTGTTTGAAAGAACAGGAGCAGAGAATCAGAGAGACAGAGGGATGAGAAATGTGAAGGGTTAGGTTTAGGGTTAGGGTTAGGCCACATGTATCCAAGATGGCGTAGCAGTGCAGACGTTGTTTGTCGTTCTCCCGTGTAAAATCTGATTTTTTTCGTCTTTTTTTTATATATTTCAATATATTTTCAATCTCTTTTTCCATTTTTAAATGAAATATACCTTCCGGAAACCCGCCTCACCCAATGTGATACGGATCTGCTATTTTTAGACCTTACAACCAGAACCTCCATCAGCAGCTAGCCATCAGAAGCTAACCAGCTAATTAGCTACTAGCTACTTAGTCATTGTTAGCCACAGCTAGCGGCCTTTACCTTTAGCACAGACACCAGGCGCTTTTATGTATAATTGATAATGGATAATACTTGCCAGTCTGCCAGTCTGCACAGCGCGTTATGAACCCTGAGCATACTGGACTCCACTACAACACCTGATTCCTGCCGTAAGCCCTGGACCATTACTCCTGATCATCGCAGCTAGTTAGCTGCTACCAAGTAGCCCAGCCCCGAAGCTAGCCTTGAGCCAGGCCCATCTCCCGGCCTACTCAGTGGACCCTATGATCACTCGGCTACACAGCTGATGCTTCCCGGACTCTTCACTAACACGACTAGAATCCAGTACATCACCGGATTCTTGCCGTAAGCTCTGGAACTTTGCATCGGATCATCGCTGCTAGCTAGCTGCTACCGAGTGGCTATAGTGGCTAATGCCCTTGTCCTGAATCTAGCAACAGTTAGCCTCGAGCCAGTCGCATCTCCCGGCTAGCAAACAAAATTACTCCAGCTACAATACCTCTTTTGCCAACTGGCCTGGGCCCTTTGTAGGCACGGAGCCCCGCCGTTCCATCACGACTGGTCTGCCGACGTAATTCCATCTGTTGCGCCCTAAAGCGGCCTTTGCCAGACGTCGATGAAGATGCTTTACTAGCCCTGGCCTGCTAACGTTTTTGAACGCCGTGTCTCCTGCTTGGTAATGATTACCTAGCGGCTTCCCTGTTTCATCTATTGCTGTTCACTGGACCCGATGATCACTTGGCTACATAGCTGATGCCTGCTGGAGTGTTCATTATTCACGGTACTCCATTTTGTTTATTTTGTTTATCTGTCGGCCCCAGCCTCGAACTCAGACCCTGTGTGTAGTTAACTGACCCTCTCTGCCCATTCATCGCCATTTTACCTGTTGTTGTTCTCTTAGCTGATTAGCTGTTGTTGTCTTACCCATTGTTGTCTTAGCTAATCAAACCTGTGATTGCTTCATGCCTCGCTTTATCTCTCTCTCTAATATCAATATGCCTTGTATACTGTTGTTATCATTGTTTTATTTTACTTCAGAGCCCTTAGTCCCACTCAACATGCCTCAGATACCTCTTTTGCCCCACCTCTCACACATGCGGTGACCTCACCCAGCATAACTATTGTGTCCAGAGATGCAACCTCTCTTATCGTCACTCAATGCCTAGGTTTTACCTCCACTGTACCCGTACCCTACCTTACCCCTATCTGTACATTATGCCTTGAATCTATCCTACCACACCCAGAAATCTGCTCCTTTTATACTCTGTCCCCAACGCACTAGACAACCAGTTTTGATAGCCTTCAGCCGTGCCCTCATCCTACTCCTCCTCTGTTCCTCAGGTGATGTAGAGGTTAACCCAGGCCCTGTGTGTCCCCAGGCGCTCTCATTTGTTGACTTCTGTAACCGTAAAAGCCTTGGTTTCATGCATGTTAACATCAGAAGACTCCTCCCTAACTTTGTTTTACTCACTGCTTTAGCACACTCCGCCAACCCTGATGTCCTTGCCGTGTCTGAATCCTAGCTTAGGAAGGCCACCAATAATTCTGAGATTTCCATCCCCAACTACAACATTTTCCGTCAAGATAGAACTGCCAAAGGGGGAGGAGTTCTGTCATACTTTCCAGGTCTATGCCCAAACAGCTCGAGATTCTAATTTAAAAAATGTATCTCTCCAGAAATGAGTCTCTCACTGTTGCCTCTTGTTACAGACCCCACACACATTTGTGAATTGATTGCCCCCCATCTATCTTCAGAGTTCTGTCACGAATCCCGCTTCCTGAGTCTGGGTTTGCCTGTGTGTCTGTCCTGGAGTGTGTTTCAGGTGTCCTGGAACGCACCCTGTCTGGTTGCCGGGCGAATTAGCTCATTGGGAGATTGATTTCACCCGCACCTGTTTCCCGTCAGTAATCTGCACACCTGTCCTGATCATCATCTCTACCCTTCAAAAGCTCTGACCTGACTTCCATTCCCTGCCGGATCGTTAGCCATGAACAGTATGTTGTGCCTGAGTACCAGACTCCAGTTGGATAGAATTTGTTTTGTTGTTTTCATTTACGTATTGCTTGCCTTGAACTTACCTCCGTTTGTTTTGTCTTCAGTTACTCACCTGGATCATTCACTCCATTCCCGCCTGGTTGACAGAGGATTCTGCTACTACATTGGATTCACCTATTTCCTCTCATCTACTCACCACCGCTGCCCGCTACGCCATCTGGATATATCTACCTTTTCACATTTCACTGTAAATAAATACTCACCTTCGTCCTACGCTCCTTGTCCTGGTCTGCTTCTGGGTTCGATCTTGAAAGATCGTGACAAGTTCATTCTGTTAGGTGACCTAAACTTGGATATGCTTAACACTCCGGCAGTCCTACAATCTAAGGACCACCCCGGACCTTTGGCAGTCTTTATGGGGGTGCCACAGGGTTCAATTCTCGGGCCGACTCTCTTCTCTGTATACATCAATGATGTCGCTGTCGCTGCTGGTGATTCTCTGATCCACCTCTACGCAGACAACACTATTCTGTATACCTCTGGCCCTTCTTTGGACACTGTGTTAAGCACCAGCTGTCAGAGCAGCTCACAGATCACTGCACCTGTATATAGCTCATCTGTAAATAGCCCATCCAATCTACCTCATCCCCATACTGTATGTATTTATTTATCTTGCTCCTTTGCACCCCAGTATCTCTACTTGCAGATTAATCTTCTCCACATCCTACCATTCCAGTGTTTAATTGCTATATTGAAATTACTTCACCACCTTGGCCTATTTATTGACTTACCTCTCTGATTTTTCCGCTGTATTATTGATTGTATGCTTTTTTATTTTATGTGTAACTCTGTGTTGTTGTTTGTGTTGAACTGCTTTGCTTTATCTTGGCCAGGTCACAGTTGCAAATGAGAACTTGTTCTCAACTTGCCTACCTGGTTAAATAAAGGTGAAATTAAAAAACAAAACAAAATAAAATAAGCTAGATGCCCTCAATCTCACACAAATTATTAAGGAACCCACCAGGTACAACCCTAAATCCGTAAAAATGTGTACCCTATAGATATTATCTTGACCAACTTGCCCTCCAAATACACCTCTGCTGTTTTCAATCAGGATCTCAGCGATCACTGCCTCATTGCCTGCATCCACTATGGGTCCGCGCTCAAACGATCACCCCTCATCACTGTCAAACACTCCCTAAAACATTTCAGCGAGCAGGCCTTTCTAATCGCCTGGGTATCCTGGCAGGATATTGACCTCATCCCGTAGGGTCTATTTTTCTCCATTTTCGTCTGACTGATGTGCCCAAAGTAAAATTATCCGCCACCATTGTTGCAACCCCTATTACCAGTCTGTTCAACCTCCCTTTCGTATTGTCCGAGATTCCTAAAGATTGGAAAGCTGCCGTGGTCATCCCCCTCTTCAAAGAGGGACACTCTAGACCCAAACTGTTACAGACCTATATCCATCCTGCCCTGCCTTTCTTTACAAACAGATCGCTGACCATTTACAATCCCAACGTACCTTCTCCACTGTGCAGTCTGGTTTCCGAGCTGGTCACGGGTGCACCTCAGCCACACTCAAGGTACTAAATGATATCATAACCGCCATCAATAAAATACAGTACATGCAGTCTATGGGTGCAGTGGTGGGTACATGCACCCACTACTGCGACCTGCATGCTCTCGTCGGCTGGCCCTCGCTACATATTTGTCGCCAAACCCACTGGCTCCAGGTCATCTATAAGTCTTTGCTAGGTAAAGCTCCGCCTTATCTCAGCTCACTGGTCACCATAACAAGACCCACCCGTAGCACGCACTCCAGCAGGTATATCTCATTGGTCATCCCCAAAGCCAACACCTCTTTGGCCGCCTTTCCTTCCAGTCCTCTGCTGCTAATGACTGGACGAATTGCAAAAATCGCTGAAGTTGGAGACTTATATCTCGCTCACTAACTTTAAGCATCAGCTATCTGAGCAGCTTACTGATCGCTGCAGCTGTACACAGCCCATTTGTAAATAGCCCATCCAACTGCCTACCCCACCCCATATTGTTTTTATTAACTTTCTTGCTCTTTTGCACACCAGCATTTCTACTTGCACATCATTATCTGCACATCTATCACACCAGTGATAATTTGCTAAATTGGAATTACTTCGCTACAATGGCCTATTTATTGCCTTACCTCCTTACACCATTTGCACACACTGTATATAGACTTTTTCTATTGTGTTATTGACTGTATGTTTGTTTATTCCATGTGTAACTCTGTGTTGTAGTTTGTGTCACACTGCTTTGCTTTATCTTGGCCAGGTCGCAGTTGTAAATGAGAACTTGTTCTCAACTGGCCTACCTGGTTAAATAAAGGTGAATTTTTATATATTTTTTTAAACTGGAACGTTGAGAGACAGAGGGATGAGACATGTGGAGGGTTAGGGTTAGGGTCAGGCCAAACTGGCACGTTGAGAGAAGCAGAGAGACAGAGGGATGAGAAATGTGGAGGCCTGAGGGTGCGGCCTAGCTGGCACGTTGATTTCATCCGCTTGAACAAAGTCTGTGTTCTGGTAAAAACCTTTAGCTTTGTGTGTGTGAGTGTGGTTATGTGGTTGTGTGTTGTCTCACCGGGTGTGTGTGTCCGTGCTGGTCGACACACTGGTTGCAGGCGTCAGGTGACACACACTCTCCCCCCAAAGGCACCGTGTTCCCTGGACAAAAACACCCTTCTGTTGGCTTGGTGATACACACACTCCCGTTACCACTAAGAACCCCCGAGTTGCCAGGCGACAGGCCAATGCTGCTGCAGTCCTCCACACACCCGGTCCGACATGCATCATACTCCATGGAGCTGGGGCACTGCATGGCTACACACAATAATAATAATATTAATCATATTGATCATAATAAAGAATCATCATCATCATCAACAATAATCATACACAATAATAATAATAATTCATGATATTAATATCAAGTAATAATAATAATAGTAGTAATAAAGGTTTTATTTGTAAAGTGCATTTCTCACACTGAAGGCGCTACAAAGTCAAAACACTGATTTTACTGTATTATAAACCAGAGAGAACACCGAACCGAGACGGGAATCAAAGCTAAATACACGTCTCTTCAGAACAGAACATATTTATATACATGTGTCGTCAGAACAGAACAGGACACACACATTTATATACAGGTGTCATCAGAACAGAACAGAACATACATATTTATATACAGGTGTCGTCAGAACAGAACAGGACACAGACTTACGGCAGAGGTTTGTGCTTCTCCAGTGGACACAGAGTCCTCTCTGTCGGCAGAGATGTGTGTAGGAGGAAATGACATCACAGACGTCTGTCTCCTGACAGGCTTCCTGTTGGCAGCGCATAATGAAAGGCATGATGGGAACATGTGTGTGACAAGAGGAGAACACCTCGGAGCGCAGCACCTCACACGCCCTCGCCGCTCCGTACACACACACTGGGGCATGCCGCGGGACACACACACCGTCGCCGCTCGATACCATCCAATCGGAGACGAGAAGAGCTGAGTCAGAAGTCGAACTGCCATTCCTCAGAGAGAGATAATTAACCCTCTCCTCGCCACACCACCCTGACACACACAGAATAATAATGATTTAATTACCATAGTGTTTGTTTATGTGTCAATTAATCCCATAAGGGACGGGTTGCCAATTGGCGATTTGACAAAAAAAATGTCATAAATTAGTTCATTCATTAATTCACACACACACACACACACACACACACACACACACACACACACACACACACACACACACACACACACACACACACACACACACACACACACACACACACACACACACACACACACACACACACACAAACACACATTATTAGTCCTCCAAATTACTTAATTAATGTGTGTGTGCATGTTTACTATGTGTTTATCTGTGAGTGTGTACCAGAGGTGTGGTTGATAGTGGAGGAGGTGAGTACCAGACTCCAGAGGTGTGGTTGATAGTGGAGGAGGTGAGTACCAGACCCCAGAGGTGCGGTTGGTAGTGGAGGAGGTGAGTACCAGACTCCAGAGGTGTGGTTGGTAGTGGAGGAGGTGAGTACCAGACTCCAGAGGTGTGGTTGATAGTGGAGGAGGTGAGTACCAGACTCCAGAGGTGTGGTTGGTAGTGGAGGAGGTGAGTACCAGACTCCAGAGGTGTGGTTGGTAGTGGAGGAAGTGAGTACCAGACTCCAGAGGTGTGGTTGATAGTGGAGGAGGTGAGTACCAGACTCCAGAGGTGTGGTTGGTAGTGGAGGAGGTGAGTACCAGACTCCAGAGGTGTGGTTGGTAGTGGAGGAGGTGAGTACCAGACTCCAGAGGTGTGGTTGATAGTGGAGGAAGTGAGTACCAGACTCCAGAGGTGTGGTTGATAGTGGAGGAGGTGAGTACCAGACTCCAGAGGTGTGGTTGATAGTGGAAGAGGTGAGTACCAGACTCCAGAGGTGTGGTTGGTAGTGGAGGAGGTGAGTACCAGACCCCAGAGGTGTGGTTGGTAGTGGAGGAGGTGAGTGTGTACCAGACCCCAGAGGTGTGGTTGGTAGTGGAGGAGGTGAGTGTGTACCAGACCCCAGAGGTGTGGTTGGTAGTGGAGGAGGTGAGTGTGTACCAGACCCCAGAGGTGTGGTTGGTACTGGAGGAGGTGAGTACCAGACTCCAGAGGTGTGGTTGATAGTGGAGGAGGTGAGTACCAGACCCCAGAGGTGTGGTTGATAGTGGAGGAGGTGAGTACCAGACTCCAGAGGTGTGGTTGGTAGTGGAGGAGGTGAGTACCAGACTCCAGAGGTGTGGTTGATAGTGGAGGAGGTGAGTACCAGACTCCAGAGGTGTGGTTGATAGTGGAGGAGGTGAGTACCAGACTCCAGAGGTGTGGTTGGTAGTGGAGGAGGTGAGTGTGTACCACAGACCCCAGAGGTGTGGTTGATAGTGGATGACGTGAGTACCAGACTCCAGGGGTGTGGTTGGTAGTGGAGGAGGTGAGTACCAGACTCCAGAGGTGTGGTTGATAGTGGAGGAGGTGAGTACCAGACTCCAGAGGTGTGGTTGGTAGTGGAGGAGGTGAGTACCAGACTCCAGAGGTGTGGTTGATAGTGGAGGAGGTGAGTACCAGACTCCAGAGGTGTGGTTGATAGTGGAGGAGGTGAGTACCAGACTCCAGAGGTGTGGTTGGTAGTGGAGGAGGTGAGTACCAGACTCCAGAGGTGTGGTTGGTAGTGGAGGAGGTGAGTGTGTACCACAGACCCCAGAGGTGTGGTTGATAGTGGAGGAGGTGAGTACCAGACTCCAGAGGTGTGGTTGGTAGTGGAGGAGATGAGTACCAGACCCCAGAGGTGTGGTTGGTAGTGGAGGAGGTGAGTGTGTACCAGACCCCAGAGTTGTGGTTGGTAGTGGAGGAGGTGAGTGTGTACCAGACCCCAGAGTTGTGGTTGGTAGTGGAGGAGGTGAGTGTGTACCAGACCCTAGAGGTGTGGTTGGTAGTGGAGGAGGTGAGTACCAGACTCCAGAGGTGTGGTTGGTAGTGGAGGAGGTGAGTGTGTACCACAGACCCTAGAGGTGTGGTTGATAGTGGATGACGTGAGTACCAGACTCCAGGGGTGTGGTTGGTAGTGGAGGAGGTGAGTACCAGACTCCAGAGGTGTGGTTGATAGTGGAGGAGGTGAGTACCAGACTCCAGAGGTGTGGTTGGTAGTGGAGGAGGTGAGTACCAGACTCCAGAGGTGTGGTTGATAGTGGAGGAGGTGAGTACCAGACCCCAGAGGTGTGGTTGATAGTGGATGAGTTGAGTACCAGACTCCAGTGGTGTGGTTGGTAGTGGAGGAGGTGAGTACCAGACTCCAGAGGTGTGGTTGATAGTGGAGGAGGTGAGTACCAGACTCCAGAGGTGTGGTTGATAGTGGAGGAGGTGAGTACCAGACTCCAGAGGTGTGGTTGGTAGTGGAGGAGGTGAGTACCAGACTCCAGAGGTGTGGTTGGTAGTGGAGGAGGTGAGTGTGTACCACAGACCCCAGAGGTGTGGTTGATAGTGGATGACGTGAGTACCAGACTCCAGGGGTGTGGTTGGTAGTGGAGGAGGTGAGTACCAGACTCCAGAGGTGTGGTTGATAGTGGAGGAGGTGAGTACCAGACTCCAGAGGTGTGGTTGGTAGTGGAGGAGGTGAGTACCAGACTCCAGAGGTGTGGTTGATAGTGGAGGAGGTGAGTACCAGACTCCAGAGGTGTGGTTGATAGTGGAGGAGGTGAGTACCAGACTCCAGAGGTGTGGTTGGTAGTGGAGGAGGTGAGTACCAGACTCCAGAGGTGTGGTTGGTAGTGGAGGAGGTGAGTGTGTACCACAGACCCCAGAGGTGTGGTTGATAGTGGAGGAGGTGAGTACCAGACTCCAGAGGTGTGGTTGGTAGTGGAGGAGATGAGTACCAGACCCCAGAGGTGTGGTTGGTAGTGGAGGAGGTGAGTGTGTACCAGACCCCAGAGTTGTGGTTGGTAGTGGAGGAGGTGAGTGTGTACCAGACCCTAGAGGTGTGGTTGGTAGTGGAGGAGGTGAGTACCAGACTCCAGAGGTGTGGTTGGTAGTGGAGGAGGTGAGTGTGTACCACAGACCCTAGAGGTGTGGTTGGTAGTGGAGGAGGTGAGTACCAGACTCCAGAGGTGTGGTTGATAGTGGAGGAGGTGAGTACCAGACCCCAGAGGTGTGGTTGATAGTGGATGAGTTGAGTACCAGACTCCAGTGGTGTGGTTGGTAGTGGAGGAGGTGAGTACCAGACTCCAGAGGTGTGGTTGATAGTGGAGGAGGTGAGTACCAGACTCCAGAGGTGTGGTTGATAGTGGAGGAGGTGAGTACCAGACTCCAGAGGTGTGGTTGGTAGTGGAGGAGGTGAGTACCAGACTCCAGAGGTGTGGTTGGTAGTGGAGGAGGTGAGTGTGTACCACAGACCCCAGAGGTGTGGTTGATAGTGGATGACGTGAGTACCAGACTCCAGGGGTGTGGTTGGTAGTGGAGGAGGTGAGTACCAGACTCCAGAGGTGTGGTTGATAGTGGAGGAGGTGAGTACCAGACTCCAGAGGTGTGGTTGGTAGTGGAGGAGGTGAGTACCAGACTCCAGAGGTGTGGTTGATAGTGGAGGAGGTGAGTACCAGACTCCAGAGGTGTGGTTGATAGTGGAGGAGGTGAGTACCAGACTCCAGAGGTGTGGTTGGTAGTGGAGGAGGTGAGTACCAGACTCCAGAGGTGTGGTTGGTAGTGGAGGAGGTGAGTGTGTACCACAGACCCCAGAGGTGTGGTTGATAGTGGAGGAGGTGAGTACCAGACTCCAGAGGTGTGGTTGGTAGTGGAGGAGATGAGTACCAGACCCCAGAGGTGTGGTTGGTAGTGGAGGAGGTGAGTGTGTACCAGACCCCAGAGTTGTGGTTGGTAGTGGAGGAGGTGAGTGTGTACCAGACCCTAGAGGTGTGGTTGGTAGTGGAGGAGGTGAGTACCAGACTCCAGAGGTGTGGTTGGTAGTGGAGGAGGTGAGTGTGTACCACAGACCCTAGAGGTGTGGTTGATAGTGGATGACGTGAGTACCAGACTCCAGGGGTGTGATTGGTAGTGGAGGAGGTGAGTACCAGACTCCAGAGGTGTGGTTGATAGTGGAGGAGGTGAGTACCAGACTCCAGAGGTGTGGTTGGTAGTGGAGGAGGTGAGTACCAGACTCCAGAGGTGTGGTTGATAGTGGAGGAGGTGAGTACCAGACCCCAGAGGTGTGGTTGATAGTGGATGAGGTGAGTACCAGACTCCAGTGGTGTGGTTGGTAGTGGAGGAGGTGAGTACCAGACTCCAGAGGTGTGGTTGATAGTGGAGGAGGTGAGTACCAGACTCCAGAGGTGTGGTTGATAGTGGAGGAGGTGAGTACCAGACTCCAGAGGTGTGGTTGGTAGTGGAGGAGGTGAGTACCAGACTCCAGAGGTGTGGTTGGTAGTGGAGGAGGTGAGTGTGTACCACAGACCCCAGAGGTGTGGTTGATAGTGGATGACGTGAGTACCAGACTCCAGGGGTGTGGTTGGTAGTGGAGGAGGTGAGTACCAGACTCCAGAGGTGTGGTTGATAGTGGAGGAGGTGAGTACCAGACTCCAGAGGTGTGGTTGGTAGTGGAGGAGGTGAGTACCAGACTCCAGGGGTGTGGTTGTTAGTGGAGGAGGTGAGTACCAGACTCCAGAGGTGTGGTTGATAGTGGAGGAGGTGAGTACCAGACTCCAGAGGTGTGGTTGGTAGTGGAGGAGGTGAGTACCAGACTCCAGAGGTGTGGTTGGTAGTGGAGGAGGTGAGTACCAGACCCCAGAGGTGTGGTTGGTAGTGGAGGAAGTGAGTACCAGACTCCAGAGGTGTGGTTGATAGTGGAGGAGGTGAGTACCAGACTCCAGAGGTGTGGTTGGTAGTGGAGGAGGTGAGTACCAGACTCCAGAGGTGTGGTTGGTAGTGGAGGAGGTGAGTGTGTACCACAGACCCCAGAGGTGTGGTTGATAGTGGAGGAGGTGAGTACCAGACCCCAGAGGTGTGGTTGATAGTGGAGGAGGTGAGTGTGTACCACAGACTCCAGAGGTGTGGTTGGTAGTGAAGGAGGTGAGTGTGATGGTGAACTCGTTTTTCTGAGGGGTAAATGCCAGGATGTAGCCGTGTTCCACGGATCTCAGCTGAAACATCACTCCTCCATAATGCATCACCTCCACCAGACTGGAGCGGAATGGGAGGGAGACGGGGGCTCCATCTACTGTCACCTAGACACACACACACATATTTCACACACTCATAGAAAACACACTTATAGTATACACACACATATTTCACACACTCATAGAAAACACACTTATAGTACACACACTCATAGTACAAACACTCATAGTACACACACTCATAGTACACATTCTCATAGTACACACTCACAGTACACACACTCATAGTACACACACTCATAGTACACACTCTCATAGTACACATTCTCATAGTACACACTCATAGTACACACACTCATAGTACACACACTCATAGTACACACACTCAGAGTACACACACACATAGTACACATTCTCATAGTACACATTCATAGTACACACACTCATAGTACACACACTCATAGTACACACACTCATAGTACACACGCTCAGAGTACACACACTCAGAGTACACACGCGTATAGTATACACACTCATGGTACACACACTCATAGTACACATTCTCATAGTACACACACTCTTAGTACACCCACTCATAGTGCACACACTCATGGTACACACACTCAGAGTACACACACTCAGAGTACACACACTCAGAGTACACACACTCATAGTACACATTCTCATAGTACACACACTCAGTACACACACTCATAGTACACACACGCATAGTACACATGCTCATAGTACACACACTCATTGTATACATACTCATAGTACACACACTCATAGTACACACACTCATAGTACACACACTCATTGTATACATACTCATTGTATACATACTCATAGTACACACTGTCAGTACACCCCCCTAGGTCCTACCGTCATGTCATCTTTCAGCAGTACAGTACTCTGCCCATGTGTAAATTCCATGGCCTTCATGCAGACTTCGTTCTGATTGGATGACCCCAGGCAGGTTCCGCTGTGCAGCGTGACCTCTGAACCTCCCGTGTCCCCGGCAACCGTCAGCAGGGTGTAGGAACATAGCCCCTCCCCTTCCAGCCTTAGAGCCACGCCATCAAACCTCACCACGTGGTTGGTGGAGCTACCCATACAGACACCTGGAGGGAGGGAGGGACAGAGAGGGTGTGTTACTGATGCGTGTGGATAAGTGCATCTAATATGTGTGTGTGTGTGTATGTTTATTGTGAGTGTGTTGTGAGTGTGTGTGTGAGTGTGTGAGTGTGCTATAATGTGTTTGTGTCTGTGTGAGTGTGCTTAATGTGTGTGTATTTAGTGTTTGTACTAACAGGGGCAGTCCCAGTGGCAGCCACAGTTGTCCTGAACTCTGAGAGGACTCATGTGGTTACTGCAGGCTGGGGGCTCCAGTCGATCACAGTTCACCTGGATAATCCAATATAACATAATATACTTTAATATACCATAATATACTGTACTATAATATAACATAAAATAGGGTACTTTAATATACTATAATTTAATATACTATAATATACAGTACTTTAATATACTATAATATCATAGATTTTAATATACCATAATGTAATATAATAAAATACAATATACTTTAATATACTATAATGTAATATACTAAACTATAATAGAAAATAATATACTTTAATAAACTATACTGTAATATACTATAATATACAGTACTTTAATACTATAATATAATATACTGTAATATACTATAATGTAATATAATAAAACACAGTAGACTTTAATATACTATAATGTAATATACTATAATATAAAACAACATGCTTGAATATACTAAAATTATTATAATATAGTATAATGTAATATGCCATAATATACTATACTATATTAGGCTGGCGGCTCCAGACGATCACAGCTCACCTTGTGGCTCTGAACAGTCACGGCTCCACTTGGGTGGCACAGCACCGAATGACATCTGTCAGGAAGCAGCCACGACTCACCAGGCTACACACAAAGTTAGTGCTGAATATTCAGACTGGTCAAGGAAAACTGTCCAATGAAAATCACACTTTTAAAAGTTCGTATTCTCTTATTCAAATAATATACTGTATGTGTATGTGACCAATACAATTTGATTTGATTTGACCACAGAAATGCTGCTATTCACCATGCTTAATTACCATTTTTTGGAAGGAAAAATATTTGACTCATATTGAAAGTAATTATAGATCATATTTCATACAAATATGGAAACACTGGGCAGTTACTTTAATTCAGTAGTTCAGTAGTTAAATGACTGTTGTCACATCAACACATCTGCAAGTCAACACACACTCACCTTCCTCTCGTTCCCATCATCATCGACACACACTCCAGGAGGACCAGCTGAGGAAGAATAGACATCATCACAATCTTCATAATCATCACTATCATCATCACCAAAATCAGCATCATTACAGTCATCATCATCACCATCATCATCATCATCCCAACCACCATCATCATCATCACCAGCATTACCATCATCACCACCATCATCAGCAGCATCATCACCATCATCATCACTATCATCATGAGATTATCACCATCATCATCTTCACCACCATCCTCTTCATCATCATCATCACCATCATCATGAACATAATGATCATCACCATCATCACCACTTATCATCACTGTCATCACCACCATCATCACCATCATCATCATCCCAACCACCATCATCACCACCATCATCATCACCACCATCATCATCTTCATCAATATCATCAGCATCACCACCATCATCATCACCACCATCACCACCATCACCATCATCACCATCATCACTTTTAGATCTGCTCTTTTAGTCTGCAAACGGTGTCAGTGGAGGAGGTGTTAAACCTATTGAAATCATTACCTGATGGTAAATCTACAGGTTATGGTCTTATGGACAATTTTTTGCTTCGCTGTGCTGCTCCCCAGATTGCAGTTCCACTGAGATACATATTTAATTGGTCACTGGAAAAGGGGATGTTTGCAAATGTATGGAAGCATGCGAAACTGTGTCCTATTCCGAAAGACTGCAAAGAACCCATTACTCCTGCCAATAGTCGACCAATTAGTCTACTCCTTACACTCAGTAAGATATTGGAGGGTATTGTGAGTAGACAAATACGGGAGTAAGAATGATCTGATTACAGCCAATCAGCATGCTTATCGCAAAAACCATTCCACTACCACTGCATTGGTTGACATGACTGACCAGTGGCTCAATGCTATGGATAATGGCAAGTTTGTGGGTTTACTATTTTTAGATTTCAGTGCAGCATTTGATTTAGTGGATCATGAAATAATTTTGACAAAATGTATGCATTATAGTTTTAAGGAGGTAGCATTGAATTGGGTACAGTCATATCTAACTGACAGGAAACAGTCCACCTATATCAATGGTTCATTTTCTTCCCCTCATGTGTTAAACTGTGGAATACCGCAGGGCAGCTGCCTTGGGCCACTTCTCTATTTAATATTTACCAACGACCTTCCCTATGCCTTAGCTGAAACTCTAGCTACTATATTTGCAGATGATACTACAATTTATGCAGCAAGACAATCGGTTCAAAAGGTACAGCCAGCTTTACAAGGAGATTTGGAGAATATTAGGGAGTGGGTTTGCCAAAACAAACTTGTTTTAACTTCTTCGGGGTAGGGGGCAGCATTTTCACTTTTGGATAAATAGCATGCCCAAATTCAACTGCCTGCTACTCATCCCCAGAATATAAGATATGCATATTATTAGTAGATTTGGATAGAAAACACTCTGCAGTTTCTAAAACTGTTTGAATCATGTCTGTGAGTATAACAGAACTTATGTAGCAGGCAAAACCCATAGGAAAAACCATTCAGAATATAATTTTTTTTGAGGTCACTGTCTTTTCAATGACAAGGACTTGTTTGCAGTTACTACCGATTCCGCTGGATGTCACCAGTCTTTGGAAATTGGTTGAGGTTTTTCCTTTGTGTAATGAAGATGTACGGCCATCTTAAATGATTTTTGTTAAATCTTAAATGATCTTTGTTTACTGTTGTGCTATCATCAGATAATAGCATCTTATGCTTTCGCCGAAAATCCTTTTTGAAAGCTGACATGTTGGCTGGATTCACAACGAGTGTAGCTTTAATTTGGTATCTTACATGTGTGATTTAATGAAAGTTTGATTTTTATGTCATTTTATTTGAATATGGCGCTCTGTATTTTCCCTGGCTATTGGCCAGGTGGGACGATTGCGTCCCACCTACCCCAGAGAGGTTTTAAACACCAAGAAAACCAAAGTTATGTTGGTATGTTCCACTAGGAAAAGGCCAAAACAGCATGGGATACAATTAAGTATTGGAGGAGTACAAATTGAACAAGTGGCAGAAACCAAACTATTGGGAGTGCAGCTAGACAACTGCTTATCATGGTCGTCTCAAATAACTCTATGTAAAAAAAATATTAAAACAGCATGCATAATCAGAAGGGTAGATAAATATTTACCAGGAAAAATTATTCAGCAAATAACGCAAGCATTAATTGAGAGTCAGGTGAACTACTGTTCTGTGGTCTGGGGAAATGCATCATCAAGTGAAGTCAGGAGGCTGCAGAATGCACAGAACAAAGCAGCAAGGATTGTTTTAAGGTGGAGATATGGTTCTTCTGTTGCAGTCATGTGCAATGTTCTTGGTTGGTCATCAATCGATAAGATAATTGATAGGAACATGGTTATTTTATTTCATAATATACATCATTTAAAACGGCCAAGTTCTATTCACAACGGTATTCAGTTGGTAAGAGACAGACATTCCGTAAATACTAGGAATAGATTGTCCACCATCTATGCGTTGTCCAGAAAGAAAAGAGAAATAGGCAAAAGAACATTTCGATTTAGAGCAATAAAGAAATTGAATAAATTAACTGAGTAAACCAGAAACCTTTCAATATATACATTTAAACATTATTTTAAAACGATTTAAATATAATACATAGAAATGTTGTGGGACTATAGTAGATGAAGAATCAATCTTTTTTTAGATTGAGTATTTATTGTGTCATTATGTTAGTATATTATGTATGTTTGTAATAGTGTTATATGTGGAAATGTGTTCGTATTATAAATTGTTTTTGAATGTTTAAAACATTTTCTTAATAGGGGGCGCCATTTCCACTTTGGGAAAAAATCGTGCCCAAATTAAACTGCCTCGTACTCTGTTCTAGATCATACAATATGCATATTATTATTACTATTGGATAGAAAACACTCTGAAGTTTCTAAAACGGTTTGAATTATATCTGTGAGTAAAACAGAACTCATTTGGCAGCAAACTTCCATACAGGAAGTGAAAATTCTGAAAATGAGGCTCTGTGTCAGGGCCTGCCTATTCAACTGGCTTATATTTATGGATCTGTATGCACTTCATACGCCTTCCACTAGATGTCAACAGGCAGTAGAAGGTTGAATGGGGTGTCTAGCTTGATGTGAGGCCGAATGAGAGCTTTTGGAGTGACAGGTCCGCTCTTTTGTCAGTTTTCAACGGCGCACAGGGGAACTCCACATTGTATTCTGAAATGCGTTACGTATACACGACGAAATGCTCCGGCTCTGATTTTATTGGATATATATGAGAAAAACATCATAAAGTAGGATTTTCAACCGAGTTTGACCAGTTTATTCGACGTTTATTGGGAATTTTGGAATTTTTCGTTCCAGGCGCCAAGAGTTGATGGGCATGTTCGCGCCACAATGCTAGCCAAAGTTGCTAATTCGACAGAAGAAATGGACATTCTAAATTCAAACAACGATTTATTCTTGAACTAGGACTCCTTGCACAACATTCTGATGGAAGATCAACAAAAATAATTATGATGTTATTTCGTATTTTTGTGTTTTATGTTGGCTCCAACAAGGCGGAGAATTGTAGGGCGCTGTCTCACAATACTGCATGCTGTATGTTGTACTAAAGTTATTTTTAAAAATCTAACACAGCGGTTGAACCAGTGTATCTTTCATTTGTTGTACAACATGTATTTTTTAGTAAAGTTTATGATGAGTTCTTTGGTTAGATTAGGTGACTGTCCAAAATATCTCCGGACATTTTGGTGCTTTGTGGCTACGTATTCACAATGTATAACCACGATTTGCAGCTCTAAATATGCACATTTTCGAACAAAACATAAATGTATTGTAAAACATGGTGTTATAAGACTGTCATCTGATGAAGTTGTCCAAAGGTTAGTGATTAATTTTATCTCTATTTCTGGGTTTTGTGAAAGCTATGTTGGCGGTGAATAAATGGCGTTGTGTGTTTGGCTATTGTGGTGAGCTAATGGAAATATATATTGTGTTTTCGCTGTAAAACACTTAAAAAATCGGAAATATTGGCTGGATTCACAAGATGTTTATCTTTCATTTGCTGTATTGGACTTGTGATTTCATGAAATTATATTATATGATATTCCCTGTCGCGTTAGGCTAGGCTATGCTAGTCAGCTTTTTTGATGAGGATGATCCCGGATCCGGGAGGGAGACTCGTTATTAAGGACTCTTGGAAGATTAGTCCAAATGGGGACTAAAAGAGATTGAAATCAAATCAAATGAAATCACCATCACCACCATCATCATCACCATCAATGTCATCTTCATCAATATCATCAGCATCACCATCATCATCATCACCACCATCATCTTCAACACCATCATCATCACCATCATCATCACCATCAATGTAATCTTCATCAATATCATCATCATCATCACCACCATCATCATCATACCATCATCATCAACATCACCACCATTATCATAACAATCGTCATCATTGTCATCTTCATCAATATCAGCAGCATCACCACCATCATCATCACCACCAACACCATCACCATCATCATCATCACCATCATCACCATCATAACCACCATCATCATCACCACCATCATCATCACCACCCTCATCATCACCACCCTCATCATCACCACCATCACCATCATCATCACCATCACCACTATTATCATCACAATCGTCATCATCGTCATCTTCATCACCATCATCACCACCATCACCATCATCACCATCACCATCATCTCCATCATCACCATCATAACCACCATCACCACCACCATCACCATCATCACCACCATCATCATCACCACCATCACCTTATCATCACCATCATCACCACCATCACCATCATCACCACCATCATCATCACCATCATCATCACCACCATCACCACCATCATCACCATCATCATCACCATCATCACCACCATCACCATCATCATCACCACCATCACCATCGCCATCATTACCATCATCATCACCATCTTCCCCACCATCATCATCACCATCACCACCATCACCACCATCATCACCACCATCACAATCATCATCACCATCATCATCACCACCATCACCATCATCATCACCATCTTCACCACCATCATCACCATCATCGTCACCATCACCACCATCACTATCATCATCATCACCATCTTCACCACCATCACCACCATCATCATCACCACCATCACCACCATCATCATCACCACCATCATCACCATCATCACCACCATCATCACCACCATCACCATCATAATCACAATTGTCATCATCGTCATCTTCATCAATATCATCAGCATCACCACCATCACCATCATCATCACCGCCATCATCATCACCACCATCACCATCATCATCACCATCATTACCACCATCACCACCACCAGCATAACCACCATCACCATCATCACCATCATCATCACCGCCATCATCATCACCACCATCACCATCACCATCACCACCATCACCATCACCATCACCACCATCATCATCACCATCACCATCATAATCACAATTGTCATCATCGTCATCTTCATCAATATCATCATCATCACCACCATCACCATCATCACCACCAGCATAACCACCATCACCATCATCATCACCACCATCACCATCATCATCACCATCATCACCATCATCACCATCACCATCATCACCATCAGCATAACCACCATCATCACCATCATTACCATCATCGTCGTCTTCATCAATATCATCATCATCATTATCATAATCTCTCCAGGTAGCTCTGGTCCAGTACTATACCTCTACAGAGTTTTTCTGTGTAGCTCTTGTCCAGTGTTAACAGCATCATTAGCTCCTCCATGCTGTTAAGGTGGAGTGTGTTGTCCTGGTCGCCATGGGAACCAAGCAGGCTCAGTTCACCTCTGTCGTAACCGGGCCCGATGCCGATGGGGAAAACTGACACGCCTGTTGGCAGAGTTATGATGTCATCACTAAACTGTTGTGGTTGTTATGATGTCACCACTAACCTGCAGTCCTCGTTATGATGTCACCATTAACCTGCTATCATCGTTATGATGTCACCATTAACCTGCGTTCCTCCTTATGATGTCAATACTAACCTGCTGCCCTCCTTATGATGTCACCACTAACCCGTGGTCCTCCTTATGAAGTCACCACTAACTTCCTGCCCTCCTTATGATGTCACCACTAACCTGTCCTCGTTATGATGTCACCACTACCCTGCTGCCATCCTTATGATGCTACCACTAACCTGTGGTCCTCGTAATATCACCACTAACCTGTGGTCCTCGGTATGTCACCTCTAAACTGTGGTCTTCGTTATGATGTCACCACTAACCTCCTGCCCTCCTTATGATGTCACCAGTAACCTGTCCTCGTTATGATGTCACCACTAACCTGTCCTCGTTATGATGTCACCACTAACTTCCTGCCCTCCTTATGATGTTACCACTAAACTGTGGTCCTCGTTATGATGTCACCACTAAACTGTGGTCCTCGTTAAGATATCACCTCAAAACGGTGGTCCTCCTTCTGATGTCATCACTAACCTGTGGTCCTCCTTCTGATGTCATCACTAACCTGCGGTCAGCGCCTCATTAGTTGCCTCCTGTAGTTGGTCAGTCGACCTGTCAATCACCAGCATAACCACCACCTTGGCCACACCCACTCTGCCCCCACTAGACGGAGAGATGGATGTTTGGACAGCAAATCGCAACGCAGCACCTGATCACAGAGAAAGAGATACCATCAGATGATACGGTGTGTGTGTTACACAGCGCGATGTGTGTGTTTCCCAGCGTGATGTGTGTGTGTTACACAGCGCGATGTGTGTATGTTACCCTGTATGGTGCGTGTGTGTGTTACCTGGCATGGTCTATTTACTGAGTTGGCAGATTGTTTTAATCTGTAGCAGTCATTTATGCTGTATCTGGAAAAGGACTATCAGCTTCAGAAAGAGAAAACAATGTCAGATTGTCATGGACCTGTCAGCAGAACTTGTGAATTCAACAATGTTTTGCATGGACTTTTCTCCCAACCTCAATATAATGGACTGCCCTGTCTAGGATTCTGCAACACTGTCTAGGGCAGACTACTAACAACAGCATTTAGACTGCTTCCCTTTTTCCACATTTTGCTCCGTTACAGCCTTCTAATAATACCAAAACATCTACACACAATACCCCATAATGACAAATCAAAAACAGGTTTTTAGAAATTTTTGCAAATGTATTAAAAATAAATAAATACCTTTTTTACATAAGTATTCTGACCCTTTGATATGAGACTCGAAATTGAGCTCAGGTACTGTCACGCCCTGACTTTAGAGATCCTTATTATTCTCTATGTTTGGTTAGGTCAGGGTGTGACTCGGGTGGGAAATTCTATGTCTTCTGTTTCTTTGTTTTTGGCCGAGTGTGGTTCCCAATCAGAGGCAGCTGTCTACCGTTGTCTCTGATTGGGGATCATACTTAGTTAGCCCTTTTTCCCACCATTAAGTTGTAGGATCTTGTTTTCTGTTTAGTGTCTTAGCCTGACAGAACTGTGCCCTTTCGTTTTCGCTTTTGTTATTTTGTTTGAATGTTTTTTGAATAAAAGAATCATGAACACTTTCCACGCTGCGCTTTGGTCTACTCTTCCTTCCACAAACGAGAGCCGTTACAGGTGCATCCTGTTTCCATTGATTGAGATGTTTCTACAACTTGATTGGCATCCATATGTGGTAAATTGGACATGATTTGGAAAAGCACACACCTGTCTATATAAGTCCCACAGTTGACAGTGCATGTCAGATGAAAAACCAAGCCATGAGGTCAAAGGAATTGTCTGTAGAGCTCCGAGACAGGATTGTGTCTGGGGAAGGGTACCAAAACATTTCTGTAACATTGACGGTCCTCAAGAACACAATGACCTTCATCATTCTTAAATAGAAGAAGTTCGGAACCACCAAGACTTTTCCTAGAGCTGGACACAGGGCCAAACTGAGCAATCAAGAACCTGATGGTCACTCTGACAGTGCTCCAGAGTTCCTCTGTGGAGATGGGAGAACCTTCCAGAAAGACAACCATCTCCGCAGCACTCCACCAATCTGGCCTTTATGGTAAAGTGGTCAGATGGAAGCCACTCCTCAGTAAAAGGCAAATGACAGTCGCTTGGTGTTTTCCAAAAGGCACCCAAAGGACTCTCAGACCATGAGAAACAAGATTCTCTGGTTTGGTGAAACCAAGATTGAAGTGTTTGGCCTGAATGCCAAACGTCCCATCTGGAGTAAACCTGGCACCATCACTACGGTGAAGCATGGTGGTGGCAGCATCATGCTGTGGAGATGTTTTTCAGAGGCAGGGACTGGGAGAGATCCTTGATGAAAACCTGCTCCAGAGTGCTCAGGACCTCAGACTGTTGCGAAGGTTCACCTTCCAACAGGACAACGACCGTAAGCACACAGCCAAGACAACGCAGGAGTGGCTTCGGGCCCAGCCAGAGGCTGGACTTGAACCTGATTGAACATCTCTGTAGAGACCTGAAAACCCTCCCCATCCAACCTGACAGAGCTTGAAAGGAGCTGCAGAGAATGTGAGAAAATCCCAAGTGTGTCAAGCTTGTAGCATAATACCCAAGAAGACATGAGGCTGTAATTGCTGCCTAAGCTGCTTCAACAAAGCACTGAATAAAGTGTCTGAATACTTATGTAAATGTGATATCTCTGTAATTTTTCTTTTACATTTGCAAAAATGTTAAACCTGTTTTAGCTTTGTCATTATAGCGTATTGTGTGTAGATTGATGCGGGAAAAAAAACATTTAATCAATTTCAGAATATGGCCGTAACGTAACACAATGTGTAAAAAGTCAAGGGGTCTGAATACTTTCCGAATGCACTACTTCAATGTAAAATATCAACTGTTCATCTGTTAAATTCGAATGTATGTTACAAATCAAATCAAAGTTTATTTGTCACTTGGTACCTTACAGTGAAATGGCTCTAACCGTGCTGCCTATGGGATTGCAAAACTTGAAGAACATATAGCCTAACTATTTACTAGGCTACTAGTTTGTTGTATGGCTCCTGGATTTTGGATTTTGGACGCCGATATGGATTTTCAGTTAGATAGTCCACATGTTCAGTGGTAACTCCACAGGGCTTCCCCCTCCAAGGGATTTTCAGTTAGATCTGTTTAGCTGTATTAGCAGGCTGGCATTATTTTATTTTATTTTATTTCAAAAATCAGTTCTTTAAAATCAATTTTCAGATGTTCCGAGCTAGCCCTCCTGATGTCGTTTGACCCCACATGGACTACGACAGAGTCAGCTCCCGGCATCTGTGGTAGAACAGTTGGAAGCAGCCTTGTTATGTCCTGTACTTGTGCTCCTGGGTAGCACAGGGATTTCGCCTTGGGGACCGAGATGATTCTCACCATAGAGCTGCCTATGATGACAGCTGGTGATGTTGAATGGGCCGGTATCTCAGGCCTCCGAGGAGCTCCGAGGATCTGAACCCAAGGGTAGAAGTCACCGGAGAGGGAGAAAGAACCGAGGATTAAGACGCAGCTACCTCCGGATCCGATCTTGATTAGGAAGCCAACACGGACGAAGGCGCCGGAACCTCTGGATCCAGGGCGGCAAAGCTGTTTTTGGTCTGTGTCAGTTCCGGGCTCAATTTCTCCATGGAGACCCCAGTTGCCAGAGGGACACCTTCTTCGTCTTCCACGGCGAGTAACGTACCTCCATGGCTGGTTGGTTGGGTCAAGATCAGCTCCGTTCTCCAGGGAAGGGGGAGACCCCTTCGGGGATGGAACCCTGCTGAGCACCGGCAAGTCGGCTGAGGAGAGCCGACACGGCGGTGAAACTTCCACCAGACCAGAGCGGCGTCCAGCTACTGGAGTGGAAGTAAAATAAAAAGTAGGTGGCCGTGGATTCCCCAGTACCTTATGTAGGTTTGCTACTTGCTTGCTAAGAGTAGCTACTTCGCTCCTGTAGTCCTCCACAAGCAAGCAGTTGCTACATTGAAAGTCAACGCAGTCCACATTGTCCCGGAACAAAGCAAAGTAAACGCAGCTCCTGCAACGCTGGAAACGTTCAATAGCAACCTCCATTTGAGGCCGCCGAGCCAGCTAGGCTAGCTGGGATTTTGCGTCTCTCCCCCTATATGGAATCTGGCAGGATCCCGGGTCAGATAGCAGCGCTCACAGCAATTTATCCCAACAGAGCGTCAGGATTCAAAATATAATGAAAGTATATAAAAACACTGTCAGCTTTTAAACCGAGGTCTTTAGTTCAGGTTTCAGTGTTCGACAGCGTTCAACAACAACAAACATACGTTGCGCTCTGATGTCGTAGGGATTGTGTGCGTGTGTATTACCCAGTGGTGTGTGTGTGTGTATTACCCAGTGGTGTGTGTATTACCCAGTGGTGTGTGTGTGTGTGTGTGTGTATTACCCAGTGGTGTGTGTATTACCCAGTGGTGTGTGTGTGTGTGTGTGTGTATTACCCAGTGGTGTGTGTATTACCCAGTGGTGTGTGTGTGTGTGTATTACCCAGTGGTGTGTGTATTACCCAGTGGTGTGTGTATTACCCAGTGGTGTTTGTATTACCCAGTGGTGTGTGTATTACCCAGTGGTGTGTGTGTATTACCTAGTGGTGTGTGTATTACCCAGTGGTGTGTGTATTACCCAGTGGTGTGTGTGTATTACCCAGTGGTGTGTGTATTACCCAGTGGTGTGTGTATTACCCAGTGGTGTGTGTGTGTGTATTACCCAGTGGTGTGTGTGTATTACCCAGTGGTGTGTGTGTATTACCCAGTGGTGCGTGTATTACCCAGTGGTGTGTGTATTACCCAGTGGTGTGTGTGTATTACCCAGTGATGTGTGTGTATTACCCAGTGGTGTGTGTGTATTACCCAGTGATGTGTGTGTATTACCCAGTGGTGTGTGTGTATTACCCAGTGGTGCGTGTATTACCCAGTGGTGTGTGTATTACCCAGTGGTGTGTGTGTGTGTGTATTACCTAGTGGTGTGTGTATTACCCAGTGGTGTGCGTGTATTACCCAGTGGTGTGTGTATTACCCAGTGGTATGTGTGTATTACCCAGTGGTGTGTGTATTACCCAGTGGTGTGTGTGTATTACCCAGTGGTGTGTGTATTACCCAGTGGTGTGTGTGTATTACCCAGTGGTGCGTGTATTACCCAGTGGTGCGTGTATTACCCAGTGGTGTGTGTGTGTGTGTATTACCTAGTGGTGTGTGTATTACCCAGTGGTGTGTGTGTGTGTGTATTACCTAGTGGTGTGTGTATTACCCAGTGGTGTGTGTGTATTACCCAGTGGTATGTGTGTATTACCCAGTGGTGTGTGTGTGTGTGTATTACCTAGTGGTGTGTGTATTACCCAGTGGTGTGTGTGTATTACCCAGTGGTGTGTGTATTACCCAGTGGTGTGTGTGTATTACCCAGTGGTGTGTGTATTACCCAGTGGTGTGTGTGTAATACCCAGTGGTGTGTGTATTACCCAGTGGTGTGTGTATTACCCAGTGGTGTGTGTGTATTACCCAGTGGTGTGTGTGTATTACCCAGTGGTGTGTGTGTATTACCCAGTGGTGTGTGTGTATTACCCAGTGGTGTGTGTGTATTACCCAGTGGTGTGTGTGTAATACCCAGTGGTGTGTGTATTACCCAGTGGTGTGTGTATTACCCAGTGGTGTGTGTGCGTATTACCCAGTGCGGTGTGTGTGTGTGTCGGACTGGTCAGCTGGTCCACCAGGGTCAGCAGGTGTGTCCTGTCCTGCTCCTCTCTCCAGGCCACGCCCACACTACTGGTCTCTCCGTATGTAACCACACCCACCTGCGTCTCGTTCCGACCTGAAAACACATCCCCCGGGAATTATATTTCCAGTCTCTTACAGACCATCGTTCTCTGCCTTCAGCAATGTGTTCTTTCACTTTGTGTTACTTTTTCATGTTAATGTTGGGTAGTTCAGTAAGAGCTGTGTTGTGATTGGATGGTTCAGTAAGAGCTGTGTTGTGATTGGATGGTACAGTAAGAGCTGTGTTGTGATTAGGTGGTTCAGTGAAAACTGTGTTCTGATTGGCCAGCAGGCGTACCAATATCAGCGCTGTTGACGAAGGCTTTGACAAACGTCTTCATGTCCTCAAATTCTGTCCCGCCCTCTGGCTGCCCGTCAGTCTCTGGCCCCGCCCTATTCCCGCCTCTCAGCAGGAACAGGACATCCATCGGCTTCCTGCATGGCACTGGGTCAGAGGTCACAGGATATCAACCAATCACAGAGTAGTAGAGGAATTCACCAGACCTCATCTATATTCACAAATGTGGGTGTGGTGTGTGGGTCTATCAAATCAAATGTTATTTGTCACATGCGCCTAATACAACGGGTGTAGCACACCTTACCGTGAAATTCTTATGTACAATCCCTTAACCAACAATGCAGTTTTAAGAAAGATAAGTGTTAAGAAAAATATTTACTAAATAAACTAAAGTCAAAAATAGAAAAGCAACAATAAAATAACAATAACGAGGCTATATACAAGGGGTACTGGCAACGAGTCAATGTGCAGGGGTACAGGTTAGTCGAGGTAATTTAGGTAATATGTACATGTAGGTAGGGGTAAAGTGACTATGTATAAATAATAAACAGCAAGTAGCAGCAGCGTACAAAAGGGGGGAGGTCAATTCAAATAGTCTGGGTAGCCATGTGATTAGATGTTCAGCAGTCTTAAGAAGCCTTCTGGACCTAGACTTGGCTCTCCGGTAACGCTTGCCGTGCAGTATCAGTAGCACTTCATGGCAACAGACGTGAGTGCTACGGGTCGGTAGTCATTTAGGCAGGTTACCTTGGTGTTCTTGGGCACAGGAACCATTGTGAAACATGTAGATATTACAGTCTTTGCCAGGTTGAACATTTCAGTGAAGACACTTACCAGTTGGTCAGCGCATGCTCGGAGAATACCCCCTGGTAATCCGCCTAGCCCTGTGGCCTTGTGAATGTTGACCTGTTTAAAGGGCTTACTCACATCGGCTACGGCGAGCGTGATCACACAGTCATCCAGAACAGCTGGTGCTCTCATGCATGCTTCAGTGTTCGAAGCGTACACAGAAGTAATTTAGCTCGTCTGGTAGGCTTGTGTCACTGGGCAGCTCATGGCTGGGATTCCCTTTGTAGTCCGTAATAGTTTGCAAGTCCTGCCACATCTGATGAGCATCAGTGTAGTAGGATTCAATCTTAGTCCTGTATTGACACTTTGCCTGTTTGATGGTTCAGAGGGCATAGCGGGATTTCTTATAAGCGTCCGGGTTAGAGTCCCGCTCCTTGAAATTGGCATCTCTACCCTTTAGCTCAGTGCGGATTTTGCCTGTAATCCATGGCTTCTGGTTGGGGTATGTACGTATGGTCACTGTGGGGACAACGTCATCCATGCACTTATTGATGAAGCCAGTGACTGATGTGGTGTACTCCTCAATGCCATCGGAAGAATCCCAGAACATATTCCAGTCTGTGCTAGCAAAACAGTCTTGTAGCTTAGCTTATTGACTGATGTGATAAACCCCTCAATGTTATCAGATGATTCCTGAAATGTATTCTAGTCTCTGCTAGCGAAACAGCCCTGTAGATGATTAGATGAGTTTATTAGTCACATGCACAGGGTCGCAGATGTAATTGCAGACTACAGTGAAATTCTGAAGCTCTGAGCTCCAACAGTCAAAAAGAGAAGTTAAAAACAATGATAATCATAATTTATAATAATCATAATAATAACTGTAAGACTGATACATGTCCATTGTGGAGCAGGAAGTCTGGTGGCAGGAGCAGGACAGGGAGAGCAGGTAGCTGACTAGTGGTGGCTATTCAACAGCCTTATGGTCTGGGGGGGTAGAAACCATTTGCCAATCTTCCAGTTTTTGCCATGATGCTTCTATACTGCCCACGTCTGACTGATGGAAGTGGGGAGAACAGGTCATGGCTCAGATGGCTGACGTCCCTGATATCCTTATTGTCTTTCCTGCGACACCTGTTGTTGTAGGTGTCCTGGAGGGCAGGCAGTGATGTAGAGGAGTTGCTATACCAGGCTGTGATGTAGAGGAGTTGCTATACCAGGCTGGGATGTAGAGGAGTTGCTATACCAGGCTGTGATATAGAGGAGTTGCTCTACCAGGCTGGGATGTAGAGGAGTTGCTATACCAGGCTGGGATGTAGAGGAGTTGCTATACCAGGCTGGGATGTAGAGGAGTTGCTATACCAGGCTGGGATGTAGAGGAGTTGCTATACCAGGCTGGGATGTAGAGGAGTTGCTATACCAGGCTGGGATGTAGAGGAGTTGCTATACCAGGCTGGGATGTAGAGGAGTTGCTCTACCAGGCTGGGATGTAGAGGAGTTGCTCTACCAGGCTGTGATGTAGAGGAGTTGCTATACCAGGCTGGGATGTAGAGGAGTTGCTATACCAGGCTGGGATGTAGAGGAGTTGCTATACCAGGCTGGGATGTAGAGGAGTTGCTATACCAGGCCGGGATGTAGAGGAGTTGCTCTACCAGGCTGGGATGTAGAGGAGTTGCTATACCAGGCTGGGATGTTCCCGATGGTGCTTCTGTAGAACACTGTGAGGGCCCACGAGGAAAGGCCTAATTCCTTCAGCCTGAGGTTGAAGAGTCGCTGTCGTGACTTCTTCCCCACAGTGTCCGTGTAGTGTTGTTTGACCATTTCAGCTCTTTTGAGATGGGTACACCTTGGAGACGTGTAGCTTGGCATAAATAGACAGCTACGAAAAATATAGATCACTCGTTTGGTAAATAGTTGTTTACATGGAAAAACATATGAGGTGTATTTTATCCATGTCCTTGTTCAGCCACGACTCCGAGAAACCTAGAATATTAGAGTTGTTCAGGTTGATAGGATAGGAAGCTCGTCCAGTTTGTTTTCTAGTGACTGTACGTCAATAGAACAGAGGGCCAATGTAGTCTAGATGCCAATGTAGTCTAGTCATGTTGCCACCTCGCTTTCCTCTCTATGGCCGCCACTTCTTATTTAGAGTCCCGGGATCAGGGCCTGGCTCGGGGTAGAGCTGCCGACTCGTTGATGTAGAATTCATCATCCAAATCAAGGTTAGTGATTGCTGTTCTGATGTCCAGAAACTCTTTTCGGTCATAAGAAATAATGGTGGAAATATTATATAAAATTAAAGTTAAGCTCAGTGTCAGAAAACACACAAAATAGCAGAATTGGTCAGGAGCCCGTAAGACCGCCGTTAACTCAACCTACATGTACATATTACGTCAATCACCTCGACTAACCGGTACCCCCACACATTGACTCTGTACCGTAATACCCTGTATATAGCCTCCACATTGACTCTGTACCGTAATACCCTGTATATAGCCTCCACATTGACCCTGTACCGGTACCCCCTGTATATAGCCTCCACATTGACTCTGTACCGTAATACCCTGTATATAGCCTCCACATTGACTCTGTACCGTAATACCCTGTATATAGCCTCCACATTGACTCTGTACCGTAATACCCTGTATATAGCCTCCACATTGACTCTGTACCGTTACCCCCTGTATATAGTCTCCACATTGACTCTGTAACATAATACCCTGTATATAGCCTCCACATTGACTCTGTACCGTAATACCCTGTATATAGCCTCCACATTGACTCTGTACTGGTACCCCCTGTATATAGCCTCCACATTGACTCTGTACCGGTACCCCCTGTATATAACCTCCACATTGACTCTGTACCGTTACCCCCCTGTATATAGCCTCCACATTGACTCTGTAACATAATACCCTGTATATAGCCTCCACATTGACTCTGTACTGGTACCCCCTGTATATAGCCTCCACATTGACGCTATACAGGTACCCCCTGTATATAGCCTCCACATTGACTCTGTACTTGTACCCCCTGTACATAGCCTCCACATTGACTCTGTACCGGTACCCCCTGTATATAGCCTCCACATTGACTCTGTACAGGTACCCCCTGTATATAGCCTCCACATTGACTCTGTACATGTAACCCCTGTATATAGCCTCCACATTGACTCTGTACCGTAACACCCTGTATATAGCCTCCACATTAACTCTGTACCGGTACCCCCTGTATATAGCCTCCACATTGACTCTGTACCGGTACCCCCTGTATATAGCCTCCACATTGACTCTGTACCGGTACCACCCTGTATATAGCCTCCACATTGACTCTGTACCGGTACCACCCTGTATATAGCCTCCACATTGACTCTGTACCGGTACCCCCTGTATATAGCCTCACTTTTGTTATTTACTGCTGCTCTTTATTTATTTGTTAATTTTATTTAAAAAAAATGTTTAACAGCATTGTTGGTTAAGGGCTTGTAAGTAAGCATTTACAATTTTATTTTATTTAATCCACTGCAGCACCATCTCAACAAAGTCAGTGTATATATGTGTTTGTTTCTGTGTGTGTGTGCGTGAGTGTGTGAGTGTTCTACCTGAGGGAGGCAGGGTGGCTCTGGGGGCCAGTGTGGGGGTGAGTCTTAGGGGAGGCAGGGTGGGGGAGCGAGGAGAGAGGGAGTTTCTGGTGATATTAACCACAGTGGTAACCAGAGAGGTAAGGCTGGTATAGTCCTCCACCATGAGGGGGCGCTGTGGGGAGCTGAGAGGCATCAGGTCCACCTCTCTAACCTTCGGCCCTACCCCGATGGGATACACCCGGGTGTGTGTGTGGGAGGAGGGGGGGCGCATGATCACGTCGGTGGGGGGGTTCTCTGTCACCAGGAAGACTAGCTGGGGGGAGGTAGGGGTGGAGGAGGGCCTATCAGTAATCACTTCCTGGTAGGTCTGGCCAATTGCTGCACCCGTGTTGGTCTTGTCCCCACCCCTCCAGCGGATCTCCCGCAGTCTCCTTAGCAACTTGGTTCTCTGCCACCGTATTTCCCAGCGCGTTATCTCCACGGTGACCGTTTCCGAGTATTGTATAACTGTAACACGCACGGACTCATCCCCTTCCTCTGCCAGCTGTGATATCACTTCCTCCAGAAAGAGGAGAGAGGCGTTAAATCCCACCTCCCCAACCGAGTCAGAACCTTCCAGGATAAATGTCACGTATTTAGAGGGAGGAGAGGAAGAGAGGGAGGAAGAGGAGGAGAGAGAGGAAGGAGAGGGAGAAGTAGTTGTAGGGGCCATGTCAGTAGGCTGTATGGGGTTGGGGAGGTGTTGGGACAGGGTGGAGGTCAGGGTAGAGGTCAGGGTGGGGATGGTCTCCAGCAGGGGAGGCTGTGTGGTGGTGGTGGTACCAAGGCTAAGTTTAGCCATGCCAGGCTTGGCGGGCGGGGACTTGGGGGTCTCCGGCTCCAGCCCCAGGGTACAGAGGTAGTCAGTGACCTCCATAAAGTTGTCCGGCAGCTCAGACACGCTGTTCAGCTGGTAAGCCCTGTTGTCAGGCTTGGCCTTCGTGATGTCATTAACCTGTGTCCAGCTAGCCTCCGGACCCAGCGCCAGCGTCAGGGTGGTAATGTCTTTCTTCCGAAGCAGCTTGACGGTGGAGCGGAGAGGCCGGGGATTGGCGCTGGCGGTGAGGATGATAGCGACGCGGCCGGCATGTTCTCGCTTGTTCTTGTCATAGATGTTGATTGCCAGATACTTCACCGCCTCGTCTAGAAACGCAGCATCACCACCACTGTAGTGCAGCTCACGCACTGTCTTCTTAAACAACCACTTCTGAACCTAGAGGTTAGAGGTCAGGAGTTAGGAGTGAAGTCAATGTAATATGAAGAATATGGCTAATATCGGATAACAAACTCTCTCAGTTAGAAGATGGCATTGTGTGTGTGTGTGTGTGTGTGTGTAAGTGTGTACCTGCATGTCATAGCTCTTGACTAGAGGTCTCAGACTAGACCCTGTCATTAACCATCTCAGATAAGACCCTGTCATTAACCAACTCTGACTAGACCCTGTCATTAACCAACTCTGACTAGACCCTGTCATTAACTATGACAAGACCCTGTCATTAACCAACTCTGACTAGACCCTGTCATTAACCAACTCTGACTAGACCCTGTCATTAACCAACTCTGACTAGACCCTGTCATTAACCAACTCTGACTAGACCCTGTCATTAACCAACTCAGACTAGACCCTGTCATTAACCATCTCAGATAAGACCCTGTCATTAACCAACTCTGATAAGACCCTGTCATTAACCAACTCTGACTAGACCCTGTCATTAACCAACTCTGACTAGACCCTGTCATTAACCAACTCTGACTAGACCCTGTCATTAACCAACTCTGACTAGACCCTGTCATTAACCAACTCTGACTAGACCCTGTCATTAACCAACTGACTAGACCTTGTCATTAACACTACATAAAGAGAGACACCACAACACTACATATAGAGAGACACCACAACACTACATAACGAGAGACACCACAATACTACATAAAGAGAGACACCACAACACTACATAACGAGAGACACCACAATACTACATAAAGAGAGACAACACAACACTACATAACGAGAGACACCACAATACTACATAAAGAGAGACACCACAATACTACATAAAGAGAGACACCACAACACTACATAACGAGAGACACCACAATACTACATAAAGAGAGACAACACAATACTACATAATGAGAGACACCACAACACTACATAATGAGAGACACCACAATACTACATAAAGAGAGACACCACAACACTACATAACGAGAGACACCACAATACTACATAAAGAGAGACAACACAACACTACATAACGAGAGACACCACAATACTACATAAAGAGAGACACCACAATACTACATAAAGAGAGACACCACAACACTACATAACGAGAGACACCACAATACTACATAAAGAGAGACAACACAATACTACATAAAGAGAGACAACACAACACTACATAATGAGAGACACCACAATACTACATAAAGAGAGACACCACAACACTATATAAAGAGAGACACCACAACACTACATAACGAGAGACACCACAATACTACATAAAGAGAGACAACACAACACTACATAACGAGAGACACCACAACACTACATAGAGACACCACAACACTACATAAAGAGAGACACCACAACACTACATAGAGACAACACTACACTACATAAAGAGAGACTCCACAACACTACATAAAGAGAGACACCACAACACTACATAAAGAGAGACACCACAACACTACATAAAGAGAGACACCACAACACTACATAAAGAGAGATCACAATACTACATAAAGAGAGACACCACAAAACTACATAAAGAGAGACACCACACCACTACGTAGAGAGACACCACAATACTACATAAAGACACCACAACACTACATAGAGAGAGACCACAACACTACATAAAGAGAGACACCACAATACTACATAAAGAGAGACAACACAACACTACATAACGAGAGACACCACAATATTACATAAAGAGAGACACCACAACACTATATAAAGAGAGACACCACAACACTACATAACGAGAGACACCACAATACTACATAAAGAGAGACACCACAACACTATATAAAGAGAGACACCACAACACTACATAACGAGAGACACCACAATACTACATAAAGAGAGACAACACAACACTACATAACGAGAGACACCACAACACTACATAGAGACACCACAACACTACATAAAGAGAGACACCACAACACTACATAGAGACAACACTACACTACATAAAGAGAGACTCCACAACACTACATAAAGAGAGACACCACAACACTACATAAAGAGAGACACCACAACACTACATAAAGAGAGACACCACAACACTACATAAAGAGAGACCACAACACTACATAAAGAGAGACACCACAAAACTACATAAAGAGAGACACCACACCACTACGTAGAGAGACACCACAATACTACATAAAGACACCACAACACTACATAGAGAGAGACCACAACACTACATTAAGAGAGACACCACAATACTACATAAAGAGAGACACCACAACACTACATAAAGAGAGACTCCACAACACTACATAAAGAGAGACTCCACAACACTACATAAAGAGAGACACCACAACACTACATAACGAGAGACACCACAACACTACATAACGAGAGACACCACAATACTACATAAAGAGAGACAACACAACACTACATAGAGACACCACAACACTACATAAAGAGAGACACCACAACACTGCATAAAGAGAGACACCACACCACTACATAGAGACAACACTACACTACATAAAGAGAGACTCCACAGCACTACATAAAGAGAGACACCACAATACTACATAAAGAGAGACACCACAACACTACATAAAGAGAGACTCCACAACACTACATAAAGAGAGACTCCACAACACTACATAAAGAGAGACACCACAACACTACATAACGAGAGACACCACAATACTACATAAAGAGAGACTCCACAACACTACATAAAGAGAGAGACCACAACACTACATAAAGAGAGACACCACAACACTACATAAAGAGAGACACCACAACACTACATAAAGAGAGACAACACAACACTACATAAAGAGAGACAACACAACACTACATAAAGAGAGACACCACAACACTACATAAAGAGAGACACCACAACACTACATAAAGAGAGACACCACAACACTACATAAAGACACCACAACACTATATAAAGAGAGACACCACAACACTATATAAAGAGAGACACCACAACACTACATAAAGAGAGACACCACAACACTACATAAAGAGACACCACAACACTACATAAAGAGACACCACAACACTAAATAACGAGATACACCACACCACTACATAAAGAGAGACACCACAACACTACATAAAGAGAGACACCACAACACTACATAAAGAGACCACAACACTATATAGAGAGTCACCACAACACTACATAAAGAGAGACACCACAACACTATATAGAGAGACACCACAACACTACATAAAGAGAGACAACACAACACTACATAAAGAGAGACAACACAACACTACATAAAGAGAGACACCACAACACTACATAAAGAGAGACACCACAACACTACATAAAGAGAGACACCACAACACTACATAAAGACACCACAACACTATATAAAGAGAGACACCACAACACTATATAAAGAGAGACACCACAACACTACATAAAGAGAGACACCACAACACTACATAAAGAGACACCACAACACTACATAAAGAGACACCACAACACTAAATAACGAGATACACCACACCACTACATAAAGAGAGACACCACAACACTACATAAAGAGAGACACCACAACACTACATAAAGAGACCACAACACTATATAGAGAGTCACCACAACACTACATAAAGAGAGACACCACAACACTATATAGAGAGACAACACAACACTAAATAACGAGAGACACCACAACACTACATAAAGAGAGACACCACAACACTACATAAAGACACCACAACACTATATAGAGAGACACCACAACACTACATAACGAGAGACACCACAACACTACATAAAGACACCACAACACTATATAGAGAGACACCACAACACTACATATAGAGAGACACCACAACACTACATAAAGAGACACCACAACACTACATAAAGACACCACAACACTATATAGAGAGACACCACAACACTACATATAGAGAGACACCACAACACTACATAAAGAGACACCACAACACTACATAAAGAGAGACACCACACCACTACGTAGAGAGACACCACAACACTACATAAAGACACCACAACACTATATAGACAGACACCACAACACTACATAAAGAGAGACACCACAACACTACATAAAGACACCACAACACTATATAGAGAGACACCACAACACTACATAAAGACACCACAACACTACATAAAGAGACACCACAACACTACATAAAGAGAGAGACCACAACACTACATAAAGAGAGACATCACAACACTACATAAAGAGACCACAACACTATATAAAGAGAGACACCACAACACTACATAAAGAGAGACACCACAACACTACATATAGAGAGACAACACTACATAAAGAGAGACAACACAACACTACATAAAGAGAGACAACACAACACTACATAAAGAGAGACTCCACAACACTACATAAAGAGAGACACCACAACACTACATAAAGAGAGACACCACAACACTACATAAAGAGAGACACCACAACACTATATAGAGAGACAACACAACACTAAATAACGAGAGACACCACAACCCTACATAAAGAGAGACACCACAACACTACATAAAGACACCACAACACTATATAGAGAGACACCACAACACTACATAAAGAGAGACACCACAACACTACATAAAGACACCACAACACTATATAGAGAGACACCACAACACTACATAAAGACACCACAACACTATATAGAGAGACACCACAACACTACATATAGAGAGACACCACAACACTACATAAAGAGACACCACAACACTGCATAAAGAGAGACACCACAACACTACATAAAGAGAGACACCACAACACTACATAAAGACACCACACCACTATATAGACAGACACCACAACACTACATAAAGACACCACACCACTATATAGACAGACACCACAACACTACATAAAGACACCACAACACTATATAGAGAGACACCACAACACTATATAAAGAGAGACACCACAACACTACATAAAGACACCACAACACTACATAAAGAGAGACACCACACCACTACGTAGAGAGACACCACAACACTACATAAAGAGAGACACCACAACACTACATAAAGACACCACAACACTACATAAAGAGAGACACCACACCACTACGTAGAGAGACACCACAACACTATATAAAGAGAGACACCACAACACTACATAAAGAGAGACACCACAGCACTACATAAAGAGAGACACCACAACACTACATAGAGACACCACAACACTACATAAAGACACCACAACACTACATAAAGAGACACCACAACACTACATAACGAGAGACACCACAACACTACATAAAGAGAGACAACACAACACTACACAAAGAGAGACACCACAACACTACATAGAGACACCACAACACTACGTAGAGAGACACCACAACACTACACAAAGAGAGACACCACAACACTACATAAAGAGAGACACCACAACACTACACAAAGAGAGACACCACAACACTACATAAAGAGACACCACAACACTACATAAAGAGAGACACCACAACAGTACATAAAGAGAGACACCACAACACTACATAAAGACACCACAACACTACATAACGAGAGACACCACAACACTACATAAAGAGACACCACAACACTACATAAAGAGACACCACAACACTACATAACGAGAGACACCACAACACTACATAAAGAGAAACACCACAACACTACATAAAGAGAGACACCACAACACTATATAGAGAGAGACCTAAGAAAACAACACAACACAAAATTGTATTAACACACCATGACAACAACATGCTAGCAACACAATATGGTAGCAACACAACATGACAACAACACAACATGGTAGCAACACAACATGGCAGCAACACAACATGACAACAACATGGTAGCAATACAATATGGTAGCAACACAACATGGTAGCAACACAACATGGCAGCAACACAACATGACAACAACATGGTAGCAACACAACATGACAACAACATGGTAGCAACACAACATGACAACAACATGGTAGCAACACAACATGGCAGCAACACAACATGACAACAACATGGTAGCAACACAACATGACAACAACATGGTAGCAACACAACATGACAACAACATGGTAGCAACACAACATGACAACAACATGGTAGCAACACAACATGACAACAACATGGTAGCAACACAACATGACAACAACATGGTAGCAACACAACATGGCAGCAACACAACATGACAACAACATGGTAACAACACAACATGACAACAACATGGTAGCAACACAACATGACAACAACATGGTAGCAACACAACATGACAACAACATGGTAGCAACACAACATGGCAGCAACACAACATGACAACAACATGGTAGCAACACAATTTGGTAGCAACACAACATGGTAGCAACACAACATGGCAGCAACACAACATGACAACAACATGGTAGCAACACAACATGGTAGCAGCACAAACGTGGTACAAACATTATTGGGCACAGACAACAGCACAAAGGGCAAGAAGGTAGAGACAACAATACTACAGGCAAAGCAGCCACAACTGTCAGTATGAGTGTCAGTATGAGTGGGAATGTAGAGATGGAAATGAACTGTCCAGTTTGAGTGTTTGTTGCAGCTCGTTCCAGTTGCTCAAACAAACTGAAAAGACGAGCGACCCAGGAATGTGTGTGCTTTGGGGACCTTTAACAGAATGTGACTGGCAGAACGGGTTTTGTCTGTGGAGGATGAGGCCTGCAGCAGATATCTCAGATAGGGAGTGAGGCCTAAGAGGGTTTATGTATTTCATAAAAAGAAAATACCCAAATATAATAGCAGAATAGCCTACTAAATAGACCAAGCCTAAATGTGACCTGTTCCAGGAAACCAGGCGTATGTCACGGGTCACTACTTCACAGGAGAGCTGTTTGAACGTAATACTTTTATCAAAATGCGTTTTTTTGGTAGAAATGCCTTCTGAAACATGTTAACTTTCATGTGCCTCAATAACAATCTTGTATGGCATCTGCAAATACAAATACAATTGTTAAATTACGATCCTAGCGGGTTTAGCCACAGAGAAAGCCAGCAACCTTCCTGCTAGCCATGATTGGCTGATATAATGAGTGGTCTGGAAATGCCCGAGAGATGAGTTTCAACACGCTTCTGTCTATTTGAGCTCGTTAGTATGTGTAGGTAATCCTGTCTAACGTGGCTTTTTCTTTAAATATATTGCTTAGTAGGACTGCATCAGTGTTGCTCTCCACTTTCTGGAGGACCGAGTTTTGAAATCAGTGGAATTAGAGATGGATAAAACACCTGTCTCCAGATTACATCTTCACACTAAGGGCAACTATGGCATCCGTGACAGGGAGAAGTGTCCAACGATGATGTTTATGGGTAAGATAGTCTAGCTAGCTACATTTTCAGATATTACATGTTTCTAATTCTGACAAAGTCATTTTCATTTCAAGTTAAAGTGTACCGTTTGCTAACTAGCTAATGTTAGCTGGTTGGCTCGCAAGCTAAAGTTACATGTATGATCTTATTATTCGTATCTCAGAGCCATTTCCTTGGCTAGTTATAGCCTAATGTTAGCTAGCTAACATTGAACATGGTTGGTTAGCTACTTGCAGATTCATGCAGGGTAGTAACGTCACGAGTTGGGATTATGGTTAATTGTTTAGCTAGCTAGCTAGCTACATGTCTTAACAAAAGACTCCACTATGCAAGTAACCATATCGGGTGCGTTCGTAAATTCAGTCTGGCCATCAACTCCGATTTCAGAGCACTCTCGTCTGAATGTGCCAGAGCGCAGAATAACTGATGAACTTACAAACGCTCAACACCCGATGAATATGGCCGGTGTCAGTAAACGTTGGTAATAAAGCGTAATTAAATTGTGGCCAGCAGCACAGTTACAGTCACCAATGCTCTGGATAACATGAAAACAGCCCAACCAGCTCTGCTAGGTAAAGTAAAATGGTCAGAGTGAGGTTCTCATTTGTGTCTGGAAGTACTGTAGCTAGCAAGCTAGCCAATGTTAGCCAGTTAGCTTGGGTGAGTGACTGCCGTTTTGAGGTCAGAATGCTCGGATCAACCCTACTCATCAGTCAGAGCGTCCAGTGTGCGCTGTCAACGCTCCGAGAGCCAAACGCTCTGAATTTACAATCAGACAATCTGACAGCACAGTAACATAACAGCCTAACCAGCTCTGCTAGGGCGAGTAATGTTCAGTGAGCTGTTATCTCATTTGTGTCTGGAAGTAGCTAGCAAGATAGCCAGATAGCTTTTGTGCTTGACTGCTGTTAGTACAGAACGCTCGGATCAATCCTTAAAGAGATGGGTCGGGCTAATTAAGACTGTGTGAACAATGCTGAATGGGTGTAGACAAAGAAAAGCTCTCCAGATTGTACCAAAATATTCAAAGGCCAATTTCTCAAAAATGTAGCAACTTTCAAAGCAGAATTACTTTCCCATTGTTCCTCAAATGCAGTGTGTGATAAACCATTATGTAACTCTGTGTCTCTGCTTTTATCCAAAGTAAAAAAACACAATTTCAAATTTTACAACATAAGACTGAATCAAGGCGGTCGGTCACAAATGTATAAATTGAATAAATAAGACAATATATATATCCCCTTCCGTATCCACATTTGTGCTTCACAAATAACAATTATTAGTAGGCTATAGGCAAGGAGACTAACTATGGATGCTGCTCCCATTGCTCTATCCAGCATACTGCATCTCCTCATCAAATATCAGAGACACCGGCCAGCCAGCAGGGTGAAGTTCCCTTGCAGGAAAAATAAAGCTGATGTATCTATCTATCTATCTCCATTACACTGGCATATCCATATCCATATTACACTGGTGCATCTCCATTACACTGGTGCATCTCCATTACACTGGCATATCCATATCCATATTACACTGGTGCATCTACATTACACTGGCATATCCATATCCATATTACACTGGTGCATCTACATTACACTGGCATATCCATATCCATATTACACTGGTGCATCTACATTACACTGGCATATCCATATCCACATTACACTGGTGCATCTCCATTACACTGGTGCAGCTCCATTACACTGGCATATCCATATCCACATTACACTGGTGCATCTACATTACACTGGCATATCCATATCCACATTACACTGGTGCATCTCCATTACACTGGCATATCCATGTCCACATTACACTGGTGCATCTCCAATACACTGGCATATCCATATCCACATTACACTGGTGCATCTCCATTACACTGGTGCAGCTCCATTACACTGGCATATCCATATCCACATTACACTGGTGCATCTCCATTACACTGGCATATCCATATCCACATTACACTGGTGCATCTCCATTACACTGGTGCATCTACATTACACTGGCAGATCCATATCCATATTACACTGGTGCATCTCCATTACACTGGTGCATCTCCATTACACTGGCATATCCATATCCACATTACACTGGTGCATCTCCATTACACTGGTGCATCTACATTACACTGGCAGATCCATATCCATATTACACTGGTGCATCTCCATTACACTGGCATATCCATATCCACATTACACTGGTGCATCTCCATTACACTGGCATATCCATATCCACATTACACTGGTGCATCTCCATTACACTGGTGCATCTACATTACACTGGCAGATCCATATCCATATTACACTGGTGCATCTCCATTACACTGGCATATCCATATCCACATTACACTGGTGCATCTCCATTACACTGGCATATCCATATCCACATTACACTGGTGCATCTCCATTACACTGGCATATCCATATCCACATTACACTGGTGCATCTCCATTACACTGGTGCATCTACATTACACTGGCATATCCATATCCATATTACACTGGTGCATCTCCATTACACTGGCATATCCATATCCACATTACACTGGTGCATCTCCATTACACTGGTGCATCTCCATTACACTGGCATATCCATATCCATATTACACTGGTGCATCTCCATTACACTGGCATATCCATATCCATATTACACTGGTGCATCTCCATTACACTGGCATATCCATATCCACATTACACTGGTGCATCTCCATTACACTGGCATATCCATATCCATATTACACTGGTGCAGCTCTATTACACTGGCATATCCATATCCACATTACACTGGTGCATCTCCATTACACTGGTGCATCTACATTACACTGGCATATCCATATCCATATTACACTGGTGCATCTCCATTACACTGGTGCAGCTCCATTACACTGGCATATCCATATCCACATTACACTGGTGCATCTCCATTACACTGGCATATCCATATCCACATTACACTGGTGCATCTCCATTACACTGGTGCATCTACATTACACTGGCATATCCATATCCATATTACACTGGTGCATCTCCATTACACTGGCATATCCATATCCACATTACACTGGTGCATCTCCATTACACTGGCATATCCATATCCACATTACACTGGTGCATCTCCATTACACTGGCATATCCATATCCACATTACACTGGTGCATCTCCATTACACTGGTGCATCTACATTACACTGGCATATCCATATCCATATTACACTGGTGCATCTCCATTACACTGGCATATCCATATCCATATTACACTGGTGCATCTCCATTACACTGGCATATCCATATCCATATTACACTGGTGCGTCTACATTACACTGGTGCATCTACGGGGGCGGCAGGGTAGCCTAGTGGTTAGAGTGTTGGTCTAGTAACTGAAAGGTTGCAAGTTCAAATCCCCGAGCTGACAAGGTACAAATCTGTCATTCTGCCCCTGAACAGGCAGTTAACCCACTGTTCCTAGGCCGTCATTGTAAATAAGAATTTGTTCTTAACTGACTTGTCCAATTTGTAAGTCGCTCTGGATAAGAGCGTCTGCTAAATGACTTAAATGTAAATGAGGCCACCAAACAGGACCCGGATCTAATGGTCAACTACAGAGTTTAGACCCTACCCGGATCTAATGGTCAACTACAGAGTTTAGACTCGACCCGGATCTAATGGTCAACTACAGAGTTTAGACCCTACCCGGATCTAATGGTCAACTACAGAGTTTAGACTCGACCCGGATCTAATGGTCAACTACAGAGTTTAGACTCGACCCGGATCTAATGGTCAACTACAGAGTTTAGACTCGACCCGGATCTAATGGTCAACTACAGAGTTTAGACTCGACCCGGATCTAATGGTCAACTACAGAGTTTAGACCCTACCCGGATCTAATGGTCAACTACAGAGTTTAGACTCGACCCGGATCTAATGGTCAACTACAGAGTTTAGACCCGACCCGGATCTAATGGTCAACTACAGAGTTTAGACTCGACCCGGATCTAATGGTCAACTACAGAGTTTAGACTAGACCCGGATCTAATGGTCAACTACAGAGTTTAGACTCGACCCGGATCTAATGGTCAACTACAGAGTTTAGACTCGACCCGGATCTAATGGTCAACTACAGAGTTTAGACTCGACCCGGATCTAATGGTCAACTACAGAGTTTAGACTCGACCCGAATCTAATGGTCAACTACAGAGTTTAGACTCGACCCGGATCTAATGGTCAACTACAGAGTTTAGACTCGACCCGGATCTAATGATCAACTACAGAGTTTAGACTCGACCCGGATCCTACACTGACCCTTGAAGAGCTCTAGTCTTAACTCCAGAGTGATACAGCAGGACCGTAGCCCTGGTGTGTGTGTGTGTGTGTGTGTGTGTGTGTGTGTGTGTGTGTGTGTGTGTGTGTGTGTGTGTGTGTGTACCTGCATGTCGTAGGTCTTGACTCCAGAGTGATACAGCAGTACCGTAGCCCTGGTGTGGGCGGAGCCCATCCTGAACCTGTCCACCACTGATAGAATGAACTGTTTGACGGACAGGAAGTCCTCCTCGCTGAGCGCTGCCGAGCCATCTAATAGGAAGGCCAGGTCCATGGCCCGGTCACATGATCCCTCCGGCATCACTGTGGAGACAGGCTGGGCGGTGGGTGTGGTCAGACCAGCAGGGGTAGTGTACGAAGCTACGGTGTCCAGAAGAGCACAAACCTCACAGCTCAGAGTGTTGTTCTCACAGTGGCTGGAACACACACACACACACACACACACACACACACACACACACACACACACACACAATTAGATTAATAGTTCCAGACATTGTTCCAGACATATCAAATGTATGTGGTCTATGTGTGTGTGTTACCATATCTGACAATGCTGGGGGTCGTCATGGTTCAGGATGACCTTGTTACCATGGGAGATCCTCTCTCCGTCATGGTAACATATGTGGCATTGGGCGGGTTCAACACACTGCATGGAAACCTCATCCAATATCTGACCTACAAGGCAGAGGCGGAGGGGTTACTGCTGCCTGCACTGTGTGTGTATGCATGTGTATGTGTGTGTATCTAGGACTAAATATCAACAACACAGGTAGCTTCCACATGGCTGTGAACGAGCTGAGAGACAAAGCAAGAAGTTCCAATTAGAATCAAAAGGGTGACATTGAGACTAAATGAACTAACCTAGCTACTGAGCGCCTAAGAAGCCGTCTTCAATTAACATGGACTGTCATTGGAGACACGAGTTGTTCTTAGGCGTTCACGAGCACATTCACCTGTTCACGAGCACATTCACCAGTTCACGAGCACATTCACCTGTTCACGAGCACATTCACCAGTTCACGAGCACATTCACCAGTTCACGAGCACATTCACCAGTTCACGAGCACATTCACCAGTTCACACATACAGTTGAAGTCGAACGTTTACATACACTTAGGTTGGAGTCATTAAAACTCATTTTTCAACCACTCCACAAATTTCTTGTTAATAACAAACTATAGTTTTGGCGAGTCAGTTAGGACATCTACTTTGTACATGACACAAGTAATTTTTCCAACAATTGTTTACAGACAGATTATTTCACTTATAATTCACTGTATCACAATTCCAGTGGGTCAGAAGTTTACATACACTAAGTTGATTGTGCCTTTAAACAGCTTGAAAGATTTCAGAAAAGGATGTCATGATGTTAGAAGTTTCTGATAGGCTAATTGACATACTTTGAGTCAATTGGAGGTGTACCTGTGGATGCATTTCAAGGACTACCTTCAAAAACAGTGGATCTTTGCTTGACATCATGGGAAAATCAAAGAAATCAGCCAAGACTTCAGAAAAAAAATTGTAGCCCTCCGCAAGTCTGGTTCATCCTTGGGAGCAATTTCCAAATGCCTGAAGGTACCACGTTCATCTGTACAAACAATAGTATGCAAGTATAAACATCATGGGACCACTCAGTCGTATACCGCTGAGGAAGGAGATGCATTCTGTCTCCTAGAGATGAACGTACTTTGGTGCGAAAAGTGCAAATCAATCCCAGAACAACAGCAAAGGACCTTGCGAAAATGCTGAGAGAAAAAGGTATAAAAGTATCTATTTCCACATTAAAACGAGTACTATATCGACATAACCTGAAAGTCCTCTCAGCAAGGAAGAAGCCACTGCTCCAAAACCGCCATAGACAAGCCAGACTATGGTTCGCAACAGCACATGGGGACAAAGATCTAACTTTTTGGAGAAATGTCCTCTGGTCTGATGAAGCAAAAATAGAACTGTTTGGCCATAATGCCTATTGTTATGTTTGGAGGAAAAAGGGGGATGCTTGCAAGCCGAAGAACACCATCCCAACCGTGAAGCACGGGGGTAGCAGCGTCATGTTGTGGGGGTGCTTTGCTGCAGGAGGGACTGGTACACTTCACAAAATAGATGGCATTGAAGGCATGAAAATTATGTGGATATATTGAAGCAAAATCTCAACACTTCAGTGAGGAAGTTAAAGCTTGGTTGCAAATGGGTCTTTTAAATGGACAATGACCCCAAGCAAACTTTCAAAGTTGTGGCAAAATGGCTTAAGGACAACAAAGTGACCTCAATCCTATGGAAAATTTGTGGGCAGAACTGAAAAGCATGTGCGAGCAAGGAGGCCTACAAACCTGACTCAGTTACACCAGCTCTGTCAGGAGGAATGGGCCAAAATTCACCCAACTTATTGTGGGAAGCTTGTGGAAGGCTACCCGAATATTTTGACCCAAGTTAAACAATTTAAAGGCAATGCTACCAAATACTAATTGAGTGTAGGTAAACTTCTGACCCACTGAGAATGTGATGAAAGAAATAAAAGCTGAAATAAATAATTCTCTCAACTATTGTTCTGACATTTCACATGTTTAAAAGAAAGTGGGGAATCTAACTGACCTAAAACAGGGAATTTTTACTGGGATTAAATGTCAGGAATTGTGAAAACTGAGTTTAAATTACTTTGGCTAAGGTGTAAGTAAATGTCCGACTTCTACTGTACGTCCTTGTTTTTGAAAGAAAAGCACATTTTTGGTCCATTAAAATAACATCAAATTGATCAGAAATACAGTGTAGACATTGTTAATGTTGTAAATGACTATTGTAGCTGGAAACCGCTGATTTGTAATGGAACATCTACAGTACTGTAACGGTTTTCTTCGTCCTCCTCTGACGAGGAGTAAGAAATGTCGGACCAATGCGCAGCATGGTATGTGTCCATAATATATTTTAATGAAACAAACGAACACAGAAACAAAACAAAAAACGATACGTGAAATAAAAACCGAAACAGTTCCGTGTGGAACAAACACTGACACGGAAAATAACCACCCACGAAACCCAGGTGGAAAAAGGCTACCTAAGTATGATTCTCAATCAGAGACAACTAACGACACCTGCCTCTGATTGAGAATCATACCAGGCCAAACGAAAGAACCAACATAGAAAAACGAACATAGTTAACCCACCCAACTCACGCCCTGACCATACTAAAACAAAGAAATAACAAAAGAACTAAGGTCAGAACGTGACAAGTACATATGCGTACAGAGGCACATTATCATCAACCATCACTCCTGTGTTACAATGGAAACAATGTGTTAGCTAATCCAAGTTTATCATTTTAAAAGGCTAATTGATCATTAATAAAACCCTTTTGCAGAAAACTGTTTGCTGATTTAAAGAAGCAATAAAACTGGCCTTCTTTAGACTAGTTGAGTATCTGGAGCATCAAAATTTGTGTGTTCAATTACAGGCTCGAAATTGCCAGAAACAAAGCACTTCCTTCTGAAACTCGTCAGTCCATTCTTGTTCTGAGAAATTAAAGCTATTCCACGCAGGAAATTGCCAAGAAACTGAAGATCTGGCACAACGCTGTGTACTACTCCCTTCACAGAACAGTGCAAACTGGCTCTAACCAGAATAGAAAGAGGAGTGGAAGGCCCCGGTGCACAACTGAGCAAGAAGACAAGTACATTAGAGTGTCTAGTTTGAGAAACAGATGCCTCAAATGTCCTAACGTCAGATTTGAATGGAGAAAGGTGATCCGAGAGAAGCCAAGCTTTTCTTTCGATCATGTACAAATGGTCTAACTATGCACACCCAATGTTCCCTCTACGTACTTGTTTGGGAAACATTTAAAAAGTTGGCTGGTAAATAACAATGCAAATGGTATGATCATTGTAATGCTTAAGTTCCTGCATCACATCCGGGCGTGAATGGGAATCCCATAGCACGGCGCACAATTGGCCCAACACCGTCCGGATTTGGCAGGAGTAGGCCGTCATAGTAAATACACATTTGTTCTTAAATTAATAGCCTAGTTAAATAAAGGTTAAATACAGGTTAAACAAACAAAAAAAAATGTTTTAAAAAAGTTATATTGTAACTGGGAATCAAGACCCTGGTCATCCAGCTCTAGACTGTGGCTGAATGGATTAGAAACAAGACCCTGGTTATCCAGGTCTAGACTGTGACTGAATGGATTAGAGACAAGACCCTGGTTATCCAGGTCTAGACTGTGACTGAATGGATTAGAAACAAGACCCTGGTTATCCAGGTCTAGACTGTGACTGAATGGATTAGAAACAAGACCCTGGTTATCCAGGTCTAGACTGTGGCTGAATGGATTAGAAACAAGACCCTGGTTATCCAGGTCTAGACTGTGACTGAATGGATTAGAAACAAGACCCTGGTTATCCAGGTCTAGACTGTGACTGAATGGATTAGAAACAAGACCCTGGTTATCCAGGTCTAGACTGTGACTGAATGGATTAGAAACAAGACCCTGGTCATCCAGGTCTAGACTGTGACTGAATGGATTAGAAACAAGATCCTGGTTATCCAGGTCTAGACTGTGGCTGAATGGATTAGAAACAAGACCCTGGTTATCCAGGTCTAGACTGTGACTGAATGGATTAGAAACAAGACCCTGGTTATCCAGGTCTAGACTGTGGCTGAATGGATTAGAAACAAGACCCTGGTCATCCAGGTCTAGACTGTGGCTGAATGGATTAGAAACAAGACCCTGGTTATCCAGGTCTAGACTGTGGCTGAATGGATTAGAAACAAGACCCTGGTTATCCAGGTCTAGACTGTGGCTGAATGGATTAGAAACAAGACCCTGGTTATCCAGGTCTAGACAGTGACTGAATGGATTAGAAACAAGACCCTGGTTATCCAGGTCTAGACTGTGACTGAATGGATTAGAAACAAGACCCTGGTTATCCAGGTCTAGACTGTGACTGAATGGATTAGAAACAAGACCCTGGTTATCCAGGTCTAGACTGTGGCTGAATGGATTAGAAACAAGACCCTGGTTATCCAGGTCTAGACTGTGACTGAATGGATTAGAAACAAGACCCTGGTTATCCAGGTCTAGACTGTGACTGAATGGATTAGAAACAAGACCCTGGTTATCCAGGTCTAGACTGTGGCTGAATGGATTAGAAACAAGACCCTGGTTATCCAGGTCTAGACTGTGACTGAATGGATTAGAAACAAGACCCTGGTTATCCAGGTCTAGACTGTGGCTGAATGGATTAGAAACAAGACCCTGGTTATCCAGGTCTAGACTGTGACTGAATGGATTAGAAACAAGACCCTGGTTATCCAGGTCTAGACTGTGGCTGAATGGATTAGAAATAAGACCCTGGTTATCCAGGTCTAGACTGTGACTGAATGGATTAGAAACAAGACCCTGGTTATCCAGGTCTAGACTGTGGCTGAATGGATTAGAAACAAGACCCTGGTTATCCAGGTCTAGACTGTGGCTGAATGGATTAGAAACAAGACCCTGGTTATCCAGGTCTAGACTGTGACTGAATGGATTAGAAACAAGACCCTGGTTATCCAGGTCTAGACTGTGACTGAATGGATTAGAAACAAGACCCTGGTTATCCAGGTCTAGACTGTGATTGAATGGATTAGAAACAAGACCCTGGCTATCCAGGTCTAGACTGTGACTGAATGGATTAGAAACAAGACCCTGGTTATCCAGGTCTAGACTGTGACTGAATGGATTAGAAACAAGACCCTGGTTATCCAGGTCTAGACTGTGGCTGAATGGATTAGAAACAAGACCCTGGTCATCCAGGTCTAGACTGTGACTGAATGGATTAGAAACAAGACCCTGGTCATCCAGGTCTAGACTGTGACTGAATGGATTAGAAACAAGACCCTGGTTATCCAGGTCTAGACTGTGACTGAATGGATTAGAAACAAGACCCTGGTTATCCAGGTCTAGACTGTGACTGAATGGATTAGAAACAAGACCCTGGTTATCCAGGTCTAGACTGTGGCTGAATGGATTAGAAACAAGACCCTGGTTATCCAGGTCTAGACTGTGGCTGAATGGATTAGAAACAAGACCCTGGTTATCCAGGTCTAGACTGTGACTGAATGGATTAGTATGACTTGTCCGTTTTTTTAATACCTTTTTTTTTGTAAGTAAAAAAAAAAAAGAGGCTTTTGTGTAACAATTAAAAATATATACGTATATTTAATAACCACACCACGC